>NC_087069.1:16693322-16712507 GCF_963678635.1 Symsagittifera roscoffensis
GTGGGTTGTTAGTTAGATGGATCATGATTGGTTAATATTAAATACTTCACAGTGGTAAAATATCTAATTTATCCAATCATAAAATATAGTTAAAATTAATTAATTAAGACCATTTATTCACGGGGGAAAGGACCAACAGAAGAGCTGTACAGCTCATCACGGCGAACCGCTGTTGTGCCCCTGTTTAAGAACTACATGCAATTTTTTTGGTTATTTTTTTTAGATCAGGTGGAACCTGATCTAAACTACATTTTATGATTGGATAAATTAGATATTTTACCAATGTAAAGTATTTAATATTAACCAATCATGATCCATCTAACTAACAATCCACTTATTTGTAAGTGCTGAAATTACTTGTAATTTCAGCACCAGAGAGATTTGAATTTAACTTAGAAATTAGTTGAACTCTCCCGAGTACTTCAGCAGCCGCAATAAACCAGTATACCCTAGATCTATTGAGCCTAGCAGAGACTAGTTAAACAACCTGAGACTAGATAGTATAAGAGTAAGATTAGGATCGGTATTAGACTAAGAAGTTGCACGAATCTATCCGGCCGAAAATAAGATAGCGTGACGAGCAGACGGTGTACCCTATCCGAAATTACTCTATGAGTTATACCCATCGGTCCTAACTCATCTGGTGCGACCATAAGTCTCGAACAAGACCTTAATAGCTTAGCATTAACCAATAATAGATTAGAATTTAGACAAAACATTTACAAAATGTTATACGACAATAATTTAATCGAAATGTCTCTACGACTCAATAGATCAGAGCCAATATTCCGAACGATAACAGAACTACCCGGAATTGGAAGAAGACCTCGAACCAGAGACGACATACGACAAAGCAGAAACTTACCATATAGTTATATGATAGTTCGGCAAAAGCCAGAACAAACTTTTGTATTTAGAATACTACTAGCAATGAATTTAGATTTTCATTTGCAAACATAAAATTTTGAAGTCAATCTTCAAAATCATTTCAAGCGCTAAACAAAATTATTAATATACAATAACGATTGATAAAAAGATCTCAGATCGTTTTCCTAAATTCTGCAGTAATATACAAAACATGTTTGAAAAATATTTATTGAAAAATCAAAATAAAAATTAGTAGCATGACAATAAACGGTTAGTAATTATAAATCATCCTGTTGTTCCAGCTTCATCGCCTAAACATAACAGCAATCATAAGCTCACTAATATCATAAAAATACTAAATCTATTCTTTACACAAATTTAAAACATTTTAAACTTAAATTCACTTAATTTTAAAATCAGATCATCAAGGCTTATCCTTGGATCTTAAATCATTTTCTATTTAATTAAATTTAAAACTTGATCATCAAGGCCTATCCTTGGATCAAAAAGAACAACTTTGTTCTCCCCCACCCACTTAACTAGTGTCTAACGACCTCAAACGTCGATTCACTATCCAACCCTTTCTAAAAACCCAGGACTAATAGAAATTTTTGAACAAAACTAATCATTCAAATTAGGATAAACAGTGAAGAACTTCGGTTATTCATCCTTCACTTGATCCCCCCTCTTACCAGACCCAGGATAAATCTTAAACTTAGTAAGTTTAAAATAGTATCTAACGAACTACTCGCGTTCTAATTATACCTGAACCTTGTGGATCGATTTACTATTCTCCAACCCTGAACACAATCACTACCCTTAAGTAAGATTAAGTAAGTTAACACCTTAGCTTATACTATCCACGAGAAAGTATAAAATCATTCTTCGGAATCGATATACTTTTCTCCCCAACCCTGAACAAATAGACCCAGGTTAGGCTAACAAAAAAATCGTAAGGACTAACAGTTTAAGCAAATAGAAATCATTTAAAAACCTTTTGCATCCGTCATCCTAAACCTTATGTCATTTAAAAACCTAGGAAATAAACAAACAATCGTTTTACACAATTGTGAAATAGATAACAAAAAATACGACCTTGTAATCACACCTCATACACAAACAGTTGGATACATTAGAACAAAACGACAAACATTAAAGAGAAAAATAATAACTAAACAAAGACAAATAACACGAAAAAGATTTTCAAAAAATCTAAACGCATTTTCAGAATCAGAAACCAACAGTTTAGACGAACTTTATAAACTAAAAGAATCAATAGATAAAAATTGCCCAATTCACGATCAATTATATTTCTCTGACTCAGAAACAACTTCAAATTCATCAAAAAGAGGAAAAAGAAGAATAAAAAAGCAGTATAAACACAAACCAGTACATTTATACAATTAGAATCAACCAATTAGACACATTGATAATTACATATTAACAGTCATCGAACGAAAAAATGAGCTCAACGCACACCCCAGGTGAAGAAAGTCCAGATGATGATGATATTTTCCCCTTTATCGTAGACGCAACCACTGATAGAGGACAGCATATATTCTGCAAAAATTTACTCTTAAATTTGTTTGAACCCGGAATCAGTCCATGTAAAACACAGTTCCCAGATGTAAAAATCAAAAGACAAATTATCGATCACTATCTAAAAGATATATGTAACCTAACACAACAATACGGAATCTACTCCATAGAATTCAGCTCACCAAACCAGAATCACAGTAAATATATAATTCAAACAGACGACCTTGATTTAGAATTCTCAAAAGTATTCTCAGAATATATAAAAAGCATCCAATATCATAACTCACAAAGAGCAAACTCCATATTCACCAATGAAGTTTTTGCGATAATATATGGTTATATCTCGATATTAGAAAACGAAATCCAGATACCAAATGTCTCACCGACAGAAACATCTAAACATATAAGAGTACGACATGAAATCACACTACTCTCTAGTTTTCTAAATATAATTAAAGAAAATTTCACGAAAGATGAAGTTTCTCAACATACAAAACACGACTTACAAAAAATCTTGGCATGGTTCATAATAGATTATTTCACACATTATATTGATTTAATTTCACAAGCAAGAAAAAATTTTAGACCCCAAAACTCAAATGATGATACTGCCATCACAGAACAATCAGACTATGTTTGGGACCCCGAATGGTCTCATCCCGCATCCATAAACTTCCCACAATCAATCTCAAGTCAAGCAATAAGTACGATATCTTATGTAAGAGATTATGTACTAGTAATACCATTAACCATTGATGCAACACCATTAAACTATAATACATTTTTACCCGATATGCAAAATAATAGTTTAAACTCTACAGTCATACACAATGAAAACCTCAATGGAACTAGGAATCTTACTCAACAAGATATCCAGACACCATCACACTTCATAAATGAAGAAATCGTACACACAACAACTACACAACAAAGTATTTCACCAATACGTCCAAACTTAACAACACCAAGAAATACAAATCCTTCACAAACACAGGTAACATTACAATCAACCGTTAAACCTTCGGTTGCCCCAAAATATTCACACATGGATTACCAAACATACAGACCCATGACAATACCGCCAAAAACACGCAAAACGTTCACCAGAAACAACTTTGCAGACCATAATTATAATTACACACATCCATCAAAAACAAATTATCAACCACGAAAAAATTTTAGTAATTATACAAGATCTCGAAACTGGGATAACCCAATGGCACCACCTAATTCAGTAAATTTTCAAACAAATTTACATCCTCCACAGGATCGTAGTGAAAACTATCCATTTTTTCAACAAAATAAAAATAAAAAACAAACATCTTATCAAATGGATTACTTATCCTCAGATGATGATTTCTTACAACCAGATATATTTACACCCTATAATCAAGAATATCGTGGACAAGGAATACAAAAACCACATTCATATCATAGAATTTTTTCTCCACAACCAATAGATACACAAAATCAACAACCAATTCAACAACAAAACCCAATTATTACACAATCTTTTCAACCAATTCAGCAACAAAACCCAATGATTGCAAACTCGTACCAACCAGCACAAATGCAAAATGAAATACCACTCCCATATTATCTTCAACAACACGAAATAACAAGAAATCAACTTTCAAATTTTTCTCAAATGCCAAATGCAGCAGAATCATTACAAATGACGATGAATCCATACCTTATGGGTGGATCATCAATAACATCAAATAAACCTTTAATGGTATTCACAGGAACAGACCCTGAATATTCTGTAGAAGACTATTTAAATGCGGTCACAGCAAATTTGATTTTAAATATAGGACCTGAACCAATTAATACGCCACTACATCAAAACTGGATACATCGACGCACAGCGTTAATACAAACAACTCTAGATGGCGCAGCCCAAAAATGGTTTTCAGTATTGCCTATAGAAATAAAATCAAATTGGAAAAGATTTACACAAGAGTTTTCAAAAATGTTTGACTCCGAAAGAAACAAACAACAACAAAGAGTTTTATGTAATGAAATTCGCAGATTACCAAACGAAACCATCAAGCAATTAGCAGTACGAATCGAAACACTAGTTCGAAAAGCATATTCATTAAATACACATGACTATAAAAACACAAAGATGACAGAAATCTTAATGATGACCTTAACACCACAATTAAGGAAAATGGCAATAAAAAAGAGAGCATCCCATCCTTCGTCAATTCGAGAACCCGATTTAGATTTTCGAAAACTAGTAGACAAACTAGAACAAGCAGAAATCACAATGAAACTCGAAGAAACGGAAAATCTGAAATTACAATACGTTAACAGAATTGAAACAGCTTCCACAAATATAAACAATATACAGGAATCAGATACAGATCTCGTTGAAAAAATCACTGAAATACTCAATATTTACGAAAAACACCCAAACTTTAAAAGCAAACCATCTTTCAAAAAATGGTGTAATTATTGCCGACGATACGGAAATAGTATTTCTGAATGTAGACAAAAACAGCAAGACAATCAAAATAAACCTCAAAAATATAAAGAACCAAATAAATCATTCTATCAATACATGAAAAAAGATCAAAATCTACCGAACAAAACAGTCTACAGCAACAACAGTTCAGGAAAACCACTCCCGAACAATACAAATTATACAAGAAATCAATCACCATATAACTCAAGTTATAGAGGAAGATCACCAGAACGAAGAAACACGCATAATTCATCACAAAATCACTACAATAGACCAAATAGTCGAAATAACTACTCCAGATCACATTCAAATACACAACGATTTGTTTCTAGATCTAATTCCCAATCAAGAAATAATTATTATCCAAACAATCAATCACGAAATTCATCATACAATAGGAATAGAAACTACTCCAATAATCGGAATAGAAGTTATTCAAACAACCGAAACCAGAATTACCCGAACAATCAATCAAGGAATAACTCATATAATAGATCGAACTATATCAGACCAAACAATAATTACCAAAACAGATCGCGAAATAATTCACAAAATCGACACTCAAGTTATAATAATCGTTATAGAAATTATTCCCAATCACCACACCGGAATAATAATAACTATAATAATTCTAATAATCGCCACAGAAGTAGTACACCTAAACATCAAAGACATATTAATCAAGTACAATCTAATCCAGAAACAACATCAGACCCTCCAGGTATTGATGACACAGTAACTGATACGTTACAACTCAATCAAATAAACTGTGGATCATCAGATTCAGAAAGCGATGCAGAAAACACTCTCTCCATCAACATGATAAAAGTCGAAAATGACTATGAACCTGTTATATATGAAGAACCTTTTTCATCACACATATATGAGAATCAATCAGAACTCCTTCACAATTATTATATTGAACCCGTCCATTCCACACCGACGACACAAAAAACTAATGAAATTAACACTACAAACCAACCCAATGAGAACGAAAAAACAAAATGCTTGAATACAAATCACATCTATCAAAACATACAAAAAGAACAACCCAAAGAAAAAATTTGGACAATACCATTTCTTTTGGAAAGTCCAAGAAGCAAAGAATTTCAACCACCAGATCTTGAAATTGATTTTTTAATTGATTCAGGAGCAGAATCAAATATAATAAACATTCCCACATGGTATGAAATAAAAACCTTACACCCAAAGCTAACACCTCTTGAAACCTCCAGCAAACTAGCAACAGCACAAGGATCAACATTAATAAACTACGGAAAAATTCAATTATTTCTTCTCCCCACAAGAACAATGGAGCAAAACAAAATTTTAACCAAACCATTTAAACAAATATTCCATATCACTGATATTAAACACAATATCATTGGAATACCATTTATCTCTAAATATATACCAACAATCAACATCTTGAATAGTAAATTATTAATCAAAGATAAATATACAAAAACAAAAGACACATCCCTAACATTTTTTCAAAGATTAAATAAACAACCACCATTTTTTTCAAAATTTTACCCAATATATAACCAACAAAGAAAACACTTGAAACCACTATCAGGAAACATCTATAATTTTTCAATCAAACAAGTTCACCAATATGATAAAAAACAAAACAAACAAAAATTTTATATGTCAGATTTTGAATTCAAACCTATTCATAAGTTTTTCAAAATCACAATCTCATCAATAAAATATTTGAAAAACTCGAATTCAGATATTATTTCCTTACATGTTTACAACAATACACCTTACCAAGTAACATTACCTTTAGGACTTTTAGGCTATTGCGAAACCAACGCTACAATATCACCAATACACGAAAAAGCATATCGTGTAAATAATATACTCCAATTACTAGATATTTGCCAATCCACAATCCTTAATGAAGAATTATCTATAAATAATATAATAAGTAACGAAAACAGAAATACGGATTATTTCACAAAAACCCCATATTTCAAACCTACATTCAACATAAGTAACTACACAGAGAATCAACAGAAATTTTTAATAATGTTTATATTCCAACATTCACAAATAACACAAGACGAATTTGAAAAACTAGCAAAACAGCTAATTAAATATTCATCAGTCTATGCAACATCCAAATTTGATGTTGGCAAAATCAGCTCATCACTACATCTCCCATTAAAACCAGACGCAGTTTTCAAAAAACAAAGAGCAAGTAAAGTACCAATTCACTTACACGATAAAGTGAACAGATTACTCGACATTTTAGAACAATACAACATTATATCACCAGTAAACAAAGAGGAACAACCAAAAGGCAACACATTTATCAACCCTGTTATCATTCTAGCCAAAGGAGAATCATTAAAAATTATTCTCGATGCTAGATACCTCAACTCACTCATAGATGAATCAAAGTGTAATTGGCCCATTGAACCAATACAAGTTATTTTAACAAAAATAAACGGAAAATACTTTACCACCGCCGATATGAATAGTGCATATAATCAAATGCCATTAGATGAACAATCACGACGCTTAACACAATTTGTTATTGGAAATCAACAATACGAATTCAACCGCTTATTCTATGGAATATCCATAGGACCAGCAGCATTTTCAGCTTTTATGAGCAAAATTTTTCGACCACTAATACTCAAGAAAAATGCAATCACCTATTTAGACGATGTTTTTATGCAATCACAGACAAAAGAGGAAATGTTCAATGTTTTAGAACAATATCACCAAATACTTCAGAACGAAAATCTGAAGGCCGCCCCCGATAAATCACACTTCTTTTTGACAAAAGTTAAATTCTTAGGACATAATATAGAAAGAAAAACAATCACTCCATTGAAATCACGTATAGACGCTATTCAAAAACTCCAACCACCAACAAATAAAAAGAAAATCCAAGAATTCCTTGGAATGTTAAACTTTTTAAGCAAATATGTTTATAAAATGCAATTATATCTACGACCATTCTATAACATACTTAGACAACAAAATAATTTTGAATGGAATACAGAACATCAAGCACGATTTGAAGAAATTAAAAAACTTCTAACTGAACAAATTTCAAACACAATTCCAGATTCAAATCAACCATTTTATGCAATGTGCGATGCTTCGAACTTTGGCATCGGCGCAGCATTATTACAATCACATAATAGTACAAATAAAATGAACCTCATATCAGCAAATTCTCGATTATTCACTCAAGCAGAGCTACAACTCTCAACTCTAATGAGAGAATGTACAGCCATAATATATACACTAACAGAATATGAATTTCTGATACTTGGATCAAAACATCCCACAGTTCTATTCACAGACCATAAACCAATCATCTTTCTTTTTACACAAAAGTCTAATCCAAACCACCGAGTTTATAGATTTCAACTCATTTTAATGAAATTCCCAAACCTACACATAGTTTGGACCGCAGGAAAAAATCTTGCATTACCAGACACCTTGAGTCGAAATACGCCACCTGAATTACTTACACGTAAAACCACAGTCGAAATACCCAAAAACATAAAATTCTACCTTGCAGAAAATGAAACATCACCCCGATTGGAATGCAAATATGCAGTAAAAACTGACGTTGAACAATCACAAATAAATAATTTACAACATTTCCCACTTTATTTAGATTGTCAAAATAATCACTATGAAGTTGATCTACTTGGAACATCAACTTTTAAACCAATCCCATATTCACAATGGATAAAAAATAACACCCAACAAAAAAGAATAAAACAACACCCGCCTAAAAAAGACCATTTTCCACTAATTGAAAAAGAAAATTTAACTGATAAAATAAACTTATCAGGACCACAAACAAACGATTCAAAATACACAATAAATCAAGTTTTTGACCTCCATGACCCACTTGACACAATACCCTTATCTAAATTAGAAATTGAAAACATTTTTCTCCCCCCAACAGAAACAATTACAATTTCAACACTGAAACAATATCAAAACCTTGACCCAGTAATTCGACAACTGAAATCATGGCACAAATATAAAACTAAACCTATCAAAGCAGATTCAACTATTCTAGGAAACAAAACACTCCTCCGATATTTTCGAAAATTCAACAATACAACAATTAACGAAAACACAGATCTTCTAGAATACAAACTAAATGAATCTACAGTTCCCTGTCTCCCTTTAAGTATGATTCTTATAGCTTTTAATATTTCACATACACAAAATATTAAAGGACACTCTGGATCAGAAAAAACATATTCAAATTTTATACAAAACTTTTATTTCCCAAATGCACCAATTTAGATAAAAGTACTATGCAATGACTGTATAGTATGTCAACTAAATAAACCTTACCCAAATCAAAAACAAATAGCACAAAAACAAGATTTTAAAGGACAAAGTTTGTACTTTAATCATCGTATCTCATTTGATACCAAAGGACCAATTTCACCCTCATCCGAAGGAAACTCCTACATTATGGTAATTGTTGACGCATTTACACATTATGTAGCACTTAACCCAGTACCACATTGTAACGCTTATTACGCTTACACAACACTCTATGAACACTGGATAGCAAAATTCGGACTACCAGAAATTTTAGTTACAGACAACGGTACAGAATTCATAAATAATGAAATCATCACACTATGTCATTTATATAACATTAAACACAAACCACGTACATCTCACGCACCTTGGACAAACGGCTTAGTCGAAGGTATGAACCGTTCATTACAAGAATATCTCAGATGTATCATCAATGGAAATGATACAAGATATACCGAATGGTCAGTAGATGTAAAACTATTTCCCTTAGCATATAATTCACAAATCACGACAACTTTAGGAGTGTCACCATATGAAATGTTTACAGCAAACTCTCATAAAAACACACAAGGTTATTGTCAACCAAATAAAGACTCAATTTGTTATAACCTACCATTACATACACACGATGAAGATCATTTTCATCACCCACAAATTCTTAAATTAGCCTCCGGTACACACACCGAATGGATTTTAAACAGAGATAAAAAACACAATGAAATTTACCAAAAGGTAACAAAAAAGTTGTTACAAAGGCAAAATATTAATGAACAAATAAATTCACGTTTTACACCAGCCTCCGATTTAAAAATTGGAACATTTGTTTTAATACCCAATTTTAATACTCAAAAAGGAATTTCAAAAAAGTTACAACCCCTTCGTAAAGGACCATACCAAATAATTGCAAAACCCACTGATGTCACATATAAAATCACCGACTCAGATAAAAAAGAAATCGTTCAACACCGAAATAACCTATTACCTTATTATCCAAAAGAATACGCACTCCGCGAACTAACTCAATTATATTCTTTTACAGGTTTAAAAGTTATTCAAAATAACCCACATACGGACAACATAACAAAGGAACAAAATGATATTCACCTCGGAAATCAAAATACAAAGTCAAACACCACAAAAAACAATACAAAAAATCTCGATCAAAATACATCTCAAAAAGAAAGAAAAAATAGAAAAATGACAGAACAAATAATACCCCAAAAACAAATCGACAAATCAGAACATAGAGAGTCTTCACGACTTAGAAATCAACCACGTAAAAATTATAAAGTATTCATCCCACAATCTAAAATATTAAAGAAAGTTGAATTTCAAAAACAACCTTAAATTCTACATTTAAAAATCTTTGCACCTCTGAAACATTTTACACTTTCAATTTTCAAGATAACATGCTGATAAACACGCAGCGATTCTAGTTCAAAATTAGCCAATAGGATTCATCCAATCCGTCACCTTCTATAACTTTAACACAAACCAACTAGACGAAAAATATTAAACTCCAGGCATATCTATAACTATAACTCTACGACCTCCAGGTCAAAAATAAGCAAACCACTCCAACTTGACAACTAAAATAAATATCACCATAATATCATAACCCTCCCTTATCTAATAAACCAAAGATCAACAATATTTCCCCAACTCAGCCCTCAAATACCCCCCAAACAAATATGTTAAATTAGCCTAAAGTAAAAGAACGACCATTTTATTTAGCCTAAAGAATAAAAATCTCAAAAATACCCCAGATCATTTGACAAATGAAAATAAAGACAAAGAAGACCTCCCGATCACCATAAAAATTGCCCCCAACAATTTTTTACAAAACACAACCCACTTGTCAAAAAACTAATAAATAATCCGACCACACTTGAAAATTGCCCCAAACAACAAAAAATATTCGATCACGAAGCCATTTCTTAAATGCTCTTCTATCAAACAGTCACTAAAATTATCACAAACCTCAAACAATTTTTTACGATACTTGAAACTTTCATAATATTTCTTTTTGATATCCTTGAATCTTTTCTAATACTCTTAATCATTTTTTGTAATATTTTTTTAATTTTCTACACTATATTCGAACTATTTCTCCAACTTTCAAAAACCCTTGATTATATCCACAGGTACGATTTATAAAACTTGTCTAAATGATACGAACTATTTTCAGTAGAAATGATATTTTTCTACTATTTGTAATTTTCATAACATTTCTATCATCCCTCATTTTGACCATATGCAAATGTATAAAGAAAGCAATCATCACATTCGCTCTAGCAACAATCCTCCTAATTCTTTTCTTAGAAGAATACTTTAATAAACATTAACTTTTTCACTAAAAGAATAGACCAAAAAGCTATCAAAAATTGCTACCCAAAAGTCACCAAGTCAGTCTTCACCGACATCATCCCAAGATAACCCAACAACACCTTCAACTACCAATAATCCTCAAACATCTACACGAATTTCCTTTCAAGATAACCCATACACTTTTGAAGAACGACACGCTCGTTTATCAGAACCACTAGAACCAGTTCAACGACAAGCACCTCTAAGCGAACCAACATATAACTTATACCCAACACTACCACAAGAATTAAGTAGAATAAGAAATCCTAGTCAAAACCAAAATACAGTCGAAATAAATACTCGACGAAACAGGAATTTTCAAACTCCCCGAGTTCATTTTGATATACCTCAATCCCCATCACAAAACACTCCAGAAAACCCCATTGGTATATTACCAGAAACCCCTACGCTTCTTTCACAACGTAACACCTCAAGCCTACCATCAGATTACTTAGGTTCAACACCAACATCTGAACAAATACGTGAAAATCCCTTTAACCCCCCAAACCAGGCCTCACGACTACCATATTGGACAACACATTCATTTACACAAGATGAATTAAATTTAGTCAATAATCCAATAGATATTTCTACGGATACAACAACATCCTCATCACTACCAGAAACATTATCACTACCATCAACACCATCAATAAGCCAGATTTCACCACCACCTTTTAACTTAAATTTTCCAAATAATCTCGACGCCAGATATCGAGAACAATCATCAACAAATATCCCTTTAAGACTAGATTGGAATACATTTACAGCCCCTCCACCATTATTTGGACAACATCTAGAAAGTAATCGCCTCCACAACTGGGCACTTAATAGATTACAATACCGACAAGACATTCACGACGATATCCGTGATCACAATATCCAAATACTCCAACAAAACAGTTTACAATTAAAGTTTGAAATCACAGTTAAATTAAACAACATTACTCAACATCCCTACCCATTAAACCCACCAAACATAACAGCTCAATCACTACCACCACCATTTATAACCACTGAAGTAATATATAAATACGACAGATATACCAAAAAGACAATTGGTTACATCACATTTTATAACCCATACTCAGGATTATCATACACATGTATATTCTAAAATTATTAATTTTTCTCCAACTCCTTTTTCTAGTAATCTCAAATCAAAACATAAACCCTTCTCCCCGCACAGGACCCCAAGATTTATTAGTAACACATTACGATTGTGAAGAAAACGAACAAAAAACACTACACAAGTATGCAATAAATCAAGTATCACAGTGCGAAACAGAACCCCAAGCCATAGAAACTACAAATGTCATAGCAACACTTTATTCAAAAGCCCGAGCAACTACAGTTATAGGATATAAATTCACAGCAACATTTTCTGAAAAGAAAGTACATTGTTCACAAGTCTCAAACGGAAATAAAAAGCGACTTGACCATGAATCATTCTACCAGAGTAATATAGAACGACTTTTACATCTCAATCCCGAAGATTGTAAAAACGAGTTACTCCGACTAAACATCACAAAAAATAAAAACACAGATAGAAATTTAGTATATTTCCAAGTTTTTTCATATTCTGTACATCAAGCAGAACTTGAAAGATATCAAGGACATATAAAATTAGATGAAAAATACCCATACAACGGCGCACACGGACGATTAACCTATGACATGCACGATAAACACTGGATACCACACATTGGTATAAATGACCCATCAAACTGCAAAGCAGACACAAAAAATAAACGATACCAAGAAATAATGTTTTTCGATTGGAAAATACAACTCGAAAAAATACAACTCACACGTGATTTATCAGACAACACAATGATTTATCAAGGAATTAGATTACCTTGTAAAAACGACCAAGGTTATTGCGACCCTACAACCAGAACACAAGCAACAATTGTTTGGTTCCCCGAAGACACATGTACAACATTTCAAGTAGCAAAAATACACGCTCGTATGATAAAATTTCACGAAAAATATTTTATACAATCAATACCATATGAACAAGTAAATCCATCACGAAAAATAAGTTCTAATTTTCGAAACATTCATAATATAGAAAATAAATTAACACGTTTTCAAATATATCAAGAAACAGAACTTGCATGTAAATACAGAAACCCACTTCACAAAACACAATACTCTGAAATATTAGTTGAATACGAAAATGGATTCGACATGACCACTGGAAAAATAAAAGTCGACCCATACGCCACAAGTCATCCCCTAAACGAAGGAACATCATATGTACCAGTTAATTTTCAAAAGAATACAGGTCAACCTGGTGGACATTTAAAACCCCAAAACGATCAAAGCACACGTTTACAAGAACTATCACTAATGAAAAGTACATATTTTGGTAATATCCACTATGATATTCACTTAGATATGAAACTAGACTACACGATTAGCCGAAATTTTCAAGAAATGTCACTCTCCGAATTAGAAACATTACACCAACTATGCGAATTAGAAAGAACACAAATATTACAATCACTTGCACTAGCAGTATTAAAAATACCCTACGCAGGATATTTACTATCAGGAAATAGATCAAATTTTTTAGACTATGAAGGAAACATCTTATGGTTTTATACTTGTACTAAAAAAGTATCACCACTATACGTTTTTGAAGATAAACGATGTTATAAAAGAATCCCTATCTTTTATAAGAATAAAAAACATTTCGTTGACACACTTTCACGAAGAACCTATTTCTGGGATACCGCAGTTCCATGTGGATCAGAAAATAGCCACAACGTAGTACAACTAAACCCTGATGAAGATAAATATTACCTTCTCACCCCATATCCCACATTAATGCAATCACTCAAAAAATTTTCACCAGAAAGCATTCGCGCTATCGCTCGAAACCCAAATATAGACTTACAATCAATAGGAATATACTCAAAATCAGATATTCAACATCACATTAGAACACAACAATTCCAGGAATTATTAACACAAATGGACACAATACAAAGACAATCAATTGACCAAAACTTACGCAAACTTGCCGAAACCGCAGGATTTGCAGACATCTATACGCAAGACTATAGCGGATATTTTAAAGACAGTAAAGATTATATATATCTAAACGGTGAAAAATACCGTCCCCAAGATATATCACCTATCAATATTTTTAGCTTTGTTACACTCAAGAATGAAATTCTTGATTTTCTAGGATGGCCCTACTACATCTTAGAAAAACTGACTATTTTATACGCAATGTTTAACTTTATTGGATTTCTTTTTTCACTCATAAAAGGAATCTATAACACATGTGCTATACACACACAAGTCAATAGACAAGCAAGTGTAGCACGCATACTATTTGCAGGATTTTTTGGAATATTTTCTACATCTATAAACAAAATTCTTTTAGACGCACAAATAAAAGAATATAACACAAAAATAGCAACAAGACAGAACACATACGACGAAGAACATAACAATGCAGACACAACACCAACAGCACCACAGTTACCACCCCTACCACATAACCATCCATTATCCCTAGTCCCACGTAATTTTCGAAATTTAGCCATAACACATAATAATTTTAGACCAACCATATCACAAAGTCCCATCCAACATATAATGCCACACCACTCACAAGATGAAAATACTTATGAACAAATTATAGAACAACCCCATACCACCGCTTTTCAGTCTCAAAATAATATTTTTTTTAGCCCACGATGAGCCGACAACTTGGATCCCTACACCGATCAAATTCCCACCCAACCAACCTCACCACTCCAATCCCAATAATACCACTTTTTGCTTTTCCGCCACCCGATTTCCCATCCAGTAATGTAACATCCGGCATGAATTCCGATACTAATTCACACATCTCAGTTTTATACTCCATCTCACAACTCAATAACCCGAATATTGAAACCCCCGATAAATTTGCCGACTCTGAACCATCTCCATCAAATAATTTTCACACCAATCCCTTAAATTTTTCCCAACCCCCTTTTCAACCCATACTACCAAATAACCCTGACCCAACCAATTCTACACCCTCTTATGCTTCTCAAGTCACTCCAACCTACTCCTCACTTCACTCAGACCAATCATCTCATTCTTCAGACACCCCCCGAATCTCCCCAGAACTAGATAATTTCATTACCCTACAACAACAATCCTATCACCTTGACACCCCAACCATAAACCAAATCTCATCCACAATAGATTCATCCAACCCTCCTACCCCTACACCCTCTACAATTTATACTGATTCATTAGCACCATCATCCACAACTACTGAATCTTCACTCAGCACTAATAGAGCTTACCGCACTTTTAAAAGGAAGTTCCCCAACCATCCTTTCCCAGCGAAACCAGGAACAGCCCGTGAATATATCAACCATCCACAACACACTAACACAAAAGAATTCTTAGCTATCACCTTACCCTCATTTCCACAATACACCTTTAACACACCTCATGACACTAACGAGACACGTAAATTTGTAGACGAATACGTTTTAATGCCTACCCTTCCTTGGACCTCATATTATCATTTTACAAATCCCCTTTGCTTACCTTTATCTAACACTCATATCGATATAGAACGAAATAAGGACATGCTATATCGACTCACTACACCACTAACACCTAGACAATTTACTTACCATGGATACAAAAAATCACTAAAAACACACACTGCACCCCGAGCTAATGAATATACACTAGAATATTACGATCATAACATCATCAGAACTAACCAAGATCAATTCTTAGACGACGATCGCTTCGCTAACCCACAAATCACCGAGAAATTTTTCGTTAAAACACCATATGTATTTACACTAAATATCTTCGATCGCAAGTTTGACCACATTATCTCAGAAGCACTAACAGACACGCAAGCCTACGAAAGTTTTAAAGAACGCTTCCAAATATTTTCACTAACCTTTCATTTCCTTGCACCACATGAAAGAGATTTGCACTGCTCACACGATATTATGTTGCGCACTAAACAAACACACACATATACTTATTATCGTTTCATCCAAAATCACTTTGACCTACACACTCCCTCCAGACAACCACACCATCGTTTTCAATTCATCAATTCCAAATACACCTCACCATTCTTTCTTAACTTCATATATTGCATTAAAGATACTAACCTTCATGGTATTCTTCGAAATTATGATCCCATAACCCAAATGTATATCTTTTGTCCCATCACCAAGACCTTCAACGCAGAAGAATCCCGACCCTTCCTCATCCCACACGAGTTTGTACAACCTATAGAAATCCCCATTTTAGAATTCATCCATAACACTAAATTCAACCACAAATTATATAATCTAATCCAAAACACACCTTATGAATTTGCAGTTGGCACTGAAGAACTAACCACCATTAAAGCACTTCAATTGCTTTGGCCACTGCTTCAAACTAAAAATATCATCCGCATCTTAGCCAAACTACTAACAACTTCAGATCTCATCCACGACATTTTCCCCCACGGTTTCTTCCCCGACGACTAACAGGTAAGTATGAATTATACATATTACTAATTAATTCAAATATTAGAAACTCACCATTCTTTATCCATGTTTTCTTTAGAATTTTAGCCTTCATCCTAGATCATCTGAAAAATTCACAAAAGAAAAATAAAAAATAGCAAACTTCTTCAAAACTGTTTAAAACCCTATTAAATTTTTGCACCAACAATTAAATAAATATAATACCAATGCAGTGAATTAATTTATAAATTTTTCCCCCACAAGCAGTAAATCTAATAATGATGAAAATTTGTAACTTAATTTCCCCCAACAACTAGCAGTAAAATTAAAATTCTATGTAGTAAATTCATAAGAAGCAAATGCAGTACTAACCTTTTGATATTTTCATTCACTCGCATAAGAATTCTATCCAAACTCGCACAGCTCGCCCACGAAGAATTGTTTAAAATAATGAATTTCAGTTCCAAGCTTTCACACTCGATAACTCTAACACAAGATAACACGTTTCAAACTTTCCTTTAACCCGGTTGGAAAGGATTTATATACTAAACAAAACTAACCAATGCAGCTTACTAAACACCACAACACATAGCATAACAGCATGACTAAGAAAAGGAAACCAACGGTACCCAAACCGGATTAACCCAGTTTAAAACTGGATAATTTATTCTTTTGAAGACTATTATAAAGTCTAAGAAAGAAATGATAAAACACAAAAAAGTCGAAAGACAAACCCATACCACAAACAATTTGATTTTTGAAAAGAGGACACAACCAACAAAACATAAGAAAAACCACAACAAACCCAACATAAAACGTTGTCACATAACAGGACCTCTCACAAAAACCGCATGCAATCATACTCCCACTCCTGGCCTAACCCATCAGGAAGGACGTCCTGAGCATGCTCTATAGCCGGCCTAACCCACCGTGCTACATCCACGCTTTGTGACCACACTCCTATTTTTAATAAGAGCTACTCAAGGGTGAGTAACTCTTCAAAATAACTGAACTAAAACAAAAAGCTTTTGTGAAAACAACTAACTAAAATCATAATTAAAAAATATTAAACTAATAAAAGTTTTATAAAATGTAAATTACATTATGCAATACATAGATCAGAATACAACACCAAGGACGAACATCCAAAGACAAAACGACCCTACTACACTCGAGAAAGAATGGCCAACTACAATCAATATGCCGCCCACAATCACAACTCAAAGGATTTAGAGTACGACTTGACTTCGCAGAAAAGGACTTCATTGAACTAGACCACTGACCACCTCGATGTTCAAGTATACGTACAGATCCGAGTAACCAGGCATCCCCTCCACGCACAATCTCCACGCCATTCCCAGACAAGGTCAAACACAAAGAAGTTCTCACCAATGAAACAGAAAAACCTGACATAGCCAACCATTCTGAAATCAGATTTGAGTTTAATGCGAAAACCCAGTCGTTGTCTTGAGAAGACACAATGATTGAATCTGGGACTTCTCTAATAAGAAAACCCAGAAGAAATAAGATGTTCGCCAAATACCAACGTCCATCATCCATCTTTCGAATTGCAGAAAAACTATTCTAAAAAACTCTGTAAAACCCGGATGGGTGGAACCTGATCTAAACTACATTTTATGATTGGATAAATTAGATATTTTACCAATGTAAAGTATTTAATATTAACCAATCATGATCCATCTAACTAACAATCCACTTATTTGTAAGTGCTGAAATTACTTGTAATTTCAGCACCAGAGAGATTTGAATTTAACTTAGAAATTAGTTGAACTCTCCCGAGTACTTCAGCAGCCGCAATAAACCAGTATACCCTAGATCTATTGAGCCTAGCAGAGACTAGTTAAACAACCTGAGACTAGATAGTATAAGAGTAAGATTAGGATCGGTATTAGACTAAGAAGTTGCACGAATCTATCCGGCCGAAAATAAGATAGCGTGACGAGCAGACGGTGTACCCTATCCGAAATTACTCTATGAGTTATACCCATCGGTCCTAACTCACAGGTTCCAATACACATGACGTACAAACGTCAACAACAAAGTTTTAAAGTGAGTACAAAAAAATGTATACATTGCAGAACCATCCACACCCGTGGA
>NC_087069.1:16712530-16838859 GCF_963678635.1 Symsagittifera roscoffensis
AAAAACTTAAATTCAAATTTTTAAGTGCTTAAGATCATTTATCCACGGGGGAAAGGACCAACACAAGAGCTGTACAGCTCATCACGGCGAACCGCTGTTGTGCCCCTGTTTAAGACCATCCTAATTTTACCATGATAACTTTGAACTCATTCAGCTTGAAGGAATCTAAATTTTTTGATCCATTTCTCTTTGCAAGCAGTTCTACCCGTTCTAAACAATCGTTTTTTGAACACGGCCAATTTCTCGAGTTCAGAGAATTTTTTTTTCATCATGTTTTTTTCAGACACTGGGCTCACTCCGGGTACTGTCTACTCTTACACTGTGTTCTCAACCTACTTCGACCAGTCTGGCACCACCCTCACCAGTCTCCTGTCCCCACCCGAACAACAGTGCACCCTCCCAGCTGATGTGCCCTCTCTGAATAAGACCAACCTTCCTAATACTAACAGGGTCTTGTTTGAATGGACTGCACCGGTTGATAACTATATTGGGTAAGAGTTGTAGCTTAAGATATATCTTGAGGAAACATTTAAAAGTGTACAGTGAACAAGAGTGACCGGTTACTGCTCGAGTAGCTTATGATGTTCCTACCTCGGTTATCATTCAAAAAAAACGAAAAAAAAAATTGACAGGGTTTTTAAAAAGTTTTTTAACAATCAAATTAAGAAATGGTTCATATGTTTTTCAGTGTAAAACTGTTTGTGATTGAGCTGAAGATTTTAAATTACTGAATCTTCAATCACTCATTTAAGTTAGTTAAGTTAGTTAATATTAAAATCTGATTGTAACTGACCATATCATTTGCAATCATAAATTAAAAATATTTGCAAATTGACATGTCCTGTTTTTTACTAGATACAACTACTCCACGGATGAAGGAGTGACCTTCACCACCACCTCTGCCCAGTCTGTGACCTTGACCAACCTGGACTGGTGTGACCCCTGGCACTTCACCCTCTACTCCCTCGGCAACTGTGGCGAACACGGGGACGCAGTGTCCGAACACGCACAGGAGATTACTGGGGTTGTAGGTTGGTAATAGAAAAAAATTGTCCAAAGTAAGAGTATTTGGGAAGTTTTTGTAGTTTAAAAATGCAAGATGAACAATATTGTAGGACAATATTTTTTAAGAAAAAGTTCCAAATCGATTTAAGCCTTTGAAATTCAGATTTTTGTTAAGGTCCAAGATTTGGATAAGGGTTAAGAAATAGGCCTTTTTACACTCAGTGTAAAAATCAAAGTAGGAAGCAGAAGAAAAAAATCATCGTTGTGTGCAATCTAAAGTTCGTTGTTCAATAAAACTTTTCTTAACAGATTTTTCTCGAAACAGAAATTTTTTTTTTGAAATCAAGAACACAAACAGATCCGTGGTCTTGTGAGCATGTCAGTTTAGAAAATTTCTTTTTTTTTCAGCTCCTGCAACTCCCGTAATCTTACTCAACTCTCGAGCCCTGAGCACCAGTGAAATAGTCATCGCCTGGGACGACCCGAACACAGCACACAACTGCGACCCAGAGACGTACACGGCTATCGTGCGCAACGGGACTGTGATTTACAACTCAAGTGATCCCTCGTTCCCGCAGACCACTGATTTTGGACTGGCAGGGGCGACCGTGTACTCGTACACTGCTATGTCGTCCAGAGGAGGAGAGCCGTCGCCTATTTCGGATCCAGTCATCATTTGCACTGGTTAGATGGAAAATACTTTATGGGCAGAAAATAAACAATAAATTAGAGAGAAATTTAGAGAAGAAAACACTAGGTGGCAAAATGTAGTTTTTTTGAAACTTTTAGGAAGGGCGGAAAGGTAATTTTCCGATATTTTTCTTTATATCAACCGATTCGCCAGATTACAAAAAAGTGATAACATGCAAATCACTAATACTTATGCTCCTAAAATTTCAAAAAAAACTCAATTGGAGGGGTTGAATTAAATAAAACTCAGTTGAACTAGTATATACTATTTTTGAAAGGGAGAACGCGCCAAAAAGCGCAGTTTTGTGGTCAAAACGCTCCAAAAGGTCCCAAAAACGGCTTTTTTGACCTGTTTTGTCAAAAAATTGCTTTTGGCGCAAAAATTTTTGTCCAAATAGGGTCTTTATAGTGTTCTGGTAGCGCTCGGAAAATCAATTTGGTCCTAAAAAAATCGACCAATTTAATTTTTCAAAAAAATCTTTCGAGAAAAACTCTAGATCCGCACCTATGATGAAAACTTCTTTCGATAAAAGATTAGGGCGGCTGTGCAAAATGGTTTTCTAAACGAAAGTAGGAAGCCGAATACTATTTTCTACCGTTTTTTTTTCTGGTAGAAATCCGATTATGCCTTAACCAATTAATTATTTATTAAGAATTACTCAATTAATCGAATAAATAATTATAATGATAAGTTTGATAGAATCTAAATAATACTTTCATCAAACATCTAACTATACATAAAAAGTTTTTACCATTTTTGTAAGTTTTAATTGATTGTTAACTTCGTTGCAGAGCCCGACCCAGTTGACGCTTCAACTTTGACGTGCACAGCCACTGACACTCTCAGAATGGACTTGAGCTGGCAGCCCCCCTCTGGAATACAAGCCAGTGGATACGATCTGGACACAACTGGAAGACTCGTGAGGAATGTGAAACAGCTGAACACCAATTCATACGAGTAAGCACAGGGAGCTTTAAATAACATAGACTTTGAATTGAAGTTATTTACAATAGGTAAAATATCAATTTTTTAGAATTCCAGAATAAATTAAGAACTCCAATTGGACCATAAAAAATGTCTATTGATCAAGTTTTCTCAGGTTGGCTATCTTGGGTTGTTTTAACAATAAAATGCACTTTTGCTGTCAGTTTCTATAAACTTGCCAAAAAAGTTAAAGTAACTTAATTAAAACTTACTCATAGTTAATCATAAGTTAGAAAAAAACTTTTTCAATCGATTTTAATTGTTTTTTTTCTATTTTTTTTTTCAAAAGTTAGAACAAATTTTTGGTTGAAAAACTTTTCACTTTAATCAATTAAAATTAAGTATTTTCATCATTTCAGTTGAAAACATTTTTTTTTAGTTTATAGAAGATATCAGTTACAAATGGGTTATAATCAATCATAATTGATTATAATGGATTTTTGAACCTTGAAAAAAAAATCCCCTAAAACTCTATTCTCATGGTTAAATGGGTCATTAAAGTCAAATATGTGGATTAAATAATTTGCCGACAAAATCCATTATAATGAGTGTTTCCCATGAAACTCTAGTGCAAGCAGGCGCGTGTTTAGGATTTTTGCGTGCGTCGTGTGCCTTAAGAGGCGAAACTGTACCTATATGAAACGCCTCGTTTGGTGTGAGTGAGTGTGTATGTGTGTGAATGAATGTGAGTGTGATTATTTGTGTGTACGTGTCTGTGAGTTTGTGGAATGCAAAGACAGGCCTTGTGAGGCTGTGCGTATGCGTGAGTGTGCTTACGTGTTTGTGTGTGTGTGTGTGTGTGTGTGTTTGTCTGCGAATCTGTGGAAGCAAGACAAGCCTTAAAACGTTTCATAATTTACCGCCAATTGTTTTTTCGCCTCCAGTTTCAAGCGTTAATAATCAATGATTTAATAATTTCAGCACCAGTCTTACTAAAACTGAGATAAAATTGATTTTAATCGATAAAAAATCGAACAAAATATAATTTTTTTTTGAAATCAAATTACAATCAATTAATACATTTTAATCAATTTTAACCAAATATTAATCCATATATTTTTCGTTACAATTATAATCGATTATAATTGATTATTTTCATTCCAATTTCTAAACTATATGGTTTGCACAAAAAATTCGTTATAATCGTATATAATCGATTATAATCCCTTTTTTGTCTATTTTCTCTTCGACATTGCATCTGAATTGTTTTTAATTTATGCTTATCGCAGTCGTTAGTTTAAGTAAAAAGTGGGAAAACTGTTAAATCAATTCAAATTTAAAAGTTTTTTTTTCAGTTTCTTTTCGATAAGAGTTGTTTCATGATGCACATTTTAGGTTTTTGTAAACACCAAAATATAAGCACATTGCTTTAATTTCATGCTTTTCTCGAAGAGTAAAAAATCACCTACCGCGGAAACCTTTCAACTAAAACAAAGAGATCTCTACAGAATTTTTGTTTCGTGGTAAAACTTTGAGTTCAGATGAACCAAAGTGCGACAAGACAACTCATTTTAGAGATTTTGTTTTTGACAAAATAGCTAAACTGTAATCCGTCATAATTGATGTTTCCAATGTGCTAACATTTTGACAGAGAAAGGTATTGTAATCTATCAAAATCGATTATAAGAGACTTTAGGAAAAAAATTATAATCAATAATAAAAATGTTATCATTAGAATGGATTAAAAATCGTTTAAACGTCTAAATTTAGCTCTTATATT
Organism: Symsagittifera roscoffensis; assembly: GCF_963678635.1. Taxonomy (NCBI): domain Eukaryota; kingdom Metazoa; phylum Xenacoelomorpha; order Acoela; family Convolutidae; genus Symsagittifera; species Symsagittifera roscoffensis. Next base: position 16,716,931 of record NC_087069.1, read on the forward strand.
TGAATATGATTTTGAGAAAAGTTTATTCTTAATTAAGATTTATTCGATTACTTCTCTTTTTACTGAGTGCGGGTCAAGTGTTTATGAAATTCTCAAACAAATATCTCGCAACTCAGAATTTTCTTGGCACATAGTACGCTCGCAGAATGCGCAAATAGAAACTGTAAGTGGTTCCACAACCAGTTAGAAGATTCCGCAAACTTTAAGCGGATTCTACAAGCATAATCAACTTGTAAGCGGACTCTACGGGAAACATAGTGGCAGATTGAAGTGGTGAGGTGTTTAGAAGTGTTGCATCTTGATTATACATTTTTTCATTACCGTTATTCATTAAAAAAAAACTATTCCATTCCCTCAAACGCAACCAACAGGCACAGTTCAGGATGGACCTCGATCCACCGACTGAGATGCAGAGACCTTAACCAATTCTCAATCACTCTTCTGATCTTGCTGAAAAGCCACTTCACTTTTGTTTTTAATCATGAAAGATTTAGTGCATATAAGTCGCAATAAGTTGTTCTTAATTAACCCATTTAAGTTGTGTTTATTTGCTTGTTCACAGACTGGTAGTGAACTACCCTGGGAGTGAGTACCGGTTGAACGTGACTGTCGCTGTGTTGATCGACTGTCCCATGTCCTCCGGCTCAGCTACTCAGAGGTCAACCTCAAACACCCTCATCCCCATCACATGCTACACTTGTGAGTTATTGCCACATCCACACGTTTCCGGGTTGACAAAAAACGCTTGACATGCAACTCATTACTATGGAAAACATTTTTATCATGCAATGCTAGCAAAGTAAAGCTAGTTTTTGGAGTTTTTCAGCGCAATTTTGGGAATCAAAACTTGAAAATTCAAAAAATTTCTTCAAAGTTGTTTTTTCAAAGTTGTTTTTTCGTTATTCTAGTCATTATTCCTCAAAAACTGTTTTCCAATTGATCTATTTAACTATGAATCTCAAAATTGCCTACAATCTATTATTTTTTTTTAAAGATTTTTTTTATCACAACATGCAGAAAAAAACGACACCAATTTGAGAAAACAATTTTGTATTTTTTTCAGATCGGAACTTTCTGTGGTACTTGCACGATAGCCGGCTATCTTTGTTTTCTTTATGAAAGCAGTCTCCTTTTTTCAATACCTGTTCAAGTTCTTTCCAAGTTTTTCTGCTTGACAGCTTGCAGTCATTAATGGGTTTAATGAGCTTCCATTTTTTTCATCGTTTTTGAATTCATGGAATATAAAAGGGGACTGTGCCGTTCTGAAATTGCCATGTTTTTCTTTCGTAATTTCTTACGATAATATTAAGCACCACCTGAAAAGTTTTGTGGAGGATCAGTCGGGATTGTGTGGGGAGTGCGGGAACTAAAGAGAAACTTTTTTTCGAGAAATGTTAAAAAAGGGGAAATATTAGTTCATGTACTATTCGCGTATGGAATTCAAGTCTTGGGGTTTTGATTCTGTTACACCGACAACCTTATACGGTTCAGTTAGGGGCGTTGAAACTGCCGCTCTTTAAGCCAAGTCTGAAATCAGAATGTTAAAGTTATTTTTTCAGATGGCTGAAAAGCTCAGCTATTTAGTTCTTACCAACTGTTCAAGTGAAGAACAGTGGCTACAAAGGGTTTTGTGATCAGTAATTTTGCTTGCTTTTTCATGTGTAAGCAAAAACAGGATTAAATTCTATGATAACATAACACTATTTATATGTTTCGAAGGCTTTTTTGCTTAATTCGTTAAGTCAGCTGAGATGAAAAAAGCAGCAAAACAATTACGCGTTTTATGCCTAAATTGTATGAAGCAAAAAGCTGTGTAAGCTGTGCATATTTTTGAAGCACACGATTATGTGTGAGTGAGTGCAATCCGGATACAGTCCTTAAATGTGTAAACAAGACTGCTCGTATGGCCTTTTAAGGACTATGGAGCAAAAATAACACGAAAAAATTAAATGTAATAAAATAAAAAGATTTTTTTTTTAATTTGAGATTTTTTGTAGAAATCAAGCCCTCACACGCCATATAAAATAAAAATAGATAGAATTTTCTCCTTGTAACAAAACATTTATGACAAATAAGCTTCTTTCAAACAATTTGGAACGATTTTTAAGACAGATTAAATCTCCGCTTAAGCAATAAAAATGCGAAATATATCGCGCGTCAATTGTCCCAAGTTGGCCAAAATGGCAATCTTTAAACCCCATAACTGAACGAAAAATGACACTGGCAGGGCGGATCAAGGATTTTCTCACGGGTGGGGCGTTTTTAGGCATTTTTTTTGAAATTTCTGACCAAAAAATTGCGTTTTTTTGGCGCGCACTCCAACCTCAAAATTAGTATATATTGGCGCCGAATGTGCCTTTAGACAATTTTTAGGGTCCGTCACCAAATATGTACATCTCCAAATAACACAAACGGGGGACTCTTTGGGTCAGCAGAGAGTCGAATCACAGGATTTAAGCCCTTTTCGAATTTAAGCTCAGGACAACAATACCTTTTGAATAATGTTTTAAAATTCCGTCAAAAATGGCCAGTTAAAATGTCAAAACTTGTCTGAAGAATAAGAAAACTCACCCTGAGCACACAAATTCCGTTACTTTTGTTACAAAACTGGAACAAAAATTGTTGTTGTCTACCGATAGTGACTTTGGTTGGTTAATTTTCAACAATTTAGTCAAAAAACATCGATTAAAAAATGAAAAACAGAAATTAAAATTTAAATGTGTGGACAAAAATCTAATAAACAACAAAAGCATTTTATAATTGTAAAAAACACTGAAAACTCGCAGGGTTGAATCATTTCTTTTTTTTATCAACGCCTTTTTTCCATCGATATAAGTACTTAAGAAGTTTTCATGGTTAACCTACATTTTTTTGTTTAGTTTTTTGTCTTCATATTGAAACCTTAATGGCATTGAACGGAATTGTATGCGTTGAAAAGACCTGTTTTGAATACAAGTTATTCAAACGATAAAATTCTGGATTATATCTATTTCACAGAACAAATAAATGTTTTTATGCCTCAAAGTTTATGTTTTGCGAAGCAGGCTTTTCAGGCTATAAAATTTTGAATTTGGCAAGGTTTTTGAAGCAACCTTTTCAAAAATAAATTGTAGCGTGAATTGGTTCACTAAAAAGTTTTTGTTAGGAAGCTTCTGATGCGATGAAACTTGTAAACGATATTTCATTGCTTGAATTGATTATCAAAACTAAGTATTTCTGCGCAAACTCTTCAACCAATAAAGTTTTTTTTTAAAAATAAAGATTCCATAGAGCGAATTGATTCGCAAAAATTTCACCCTTTTTTGAGAAAATTATTCAAGTGTGTTTATCATTCCCATCTTTCATTTGTTTGGCGCCGCCTGGAGATCCCTGTGGCGGATCAGGTGAAGTGTACCATAGAAAAGGGTTACTAAATTTGCACTTTTTGGGCAAGAATCGTTGGTGAAATCTGGAAAAAATGAGTTCATGTACCATTCACACATGAAATTAAAGTCGAGTGTTTTCGAATATGTTACTCCGGGAACAGCATGTTATACAGTTAGATGTGCTGAAACTGCCACTTCTAAAAGAAAATTTGAATGAAAAGTTTTTTTAACCACTCGGTTGAAAGTTTATACAAATTTTATACAAATTTGAAAATCTTGTCCAAATCTACGTATGGATTAGACACTGATGTTTTCTATACAGTGCGACATTGAAACCTCATCATCAAGATTTTGCCAAATTTTCCTCAAAACAACAAGACTGCTCGTATCAGAGCAAAACCTTGAAGGTTCATTTAAAATGAAATGAAAAAAAAAATGCTAAACTTTGAAGTTTTTTTTATAAAATCATCACCCCACACGCCATTAAAAGTAGAAAAAATAAATTTCGCTCATTGCAACAAATCAATTATGGCAAATAAGCTTCTTTCGACCAATTTGGATCAATTTCTGAGACGGATTAAGACTCCGCTTACGCGTTAATAGCGCGAAATATATCGCGCGTTATATGTCCCAAATTGGTCAAAATGGCACTCTTCAAACCCTCATAACTTTACGAAAAATGATCATAGATGAATATCGTTTCAAATCTAAGGTCAAGACAACAATACCGTTCGAATGATATAAAAAAATTCCCTCAAAAATGGCTAGTTAAAAAGTCGAATGTTGTCTGAAGAAAAAAAACCCACCCCGAGGACAATTAATCCGTTACTTTCGTATCGAAAATCGGAACAAAAAGGACTTCAGAAAATGTGAAAACTTAGAAACTGATGCTTTTGAAGCAAATTAAATCTCATTTCAGCTGTTAATATATATTTTTGTCTTTTTTTCTATTGAAGTTTCCTTGTACAGTGCTAATTTTAATTAAACTGAAAAAACGAGCAAAACTTGAAATTTAAAACGCGTTTTTCTCAAAATGGGTTGAGTTTAGGTGAAAATTAATGAAGACAAAACCTGCTTAAAATTTTAGCAGAAATAATATGGTGTAATTTATTTCAAGAAACTCGGGCCCAAAAATTTACCCAGAAAATGGTTAATTTTGGCTTTTCTTAGTTAATCAGAAATTACGCCAAAATAACCCAGTCGATCACAGACATGATTATATCAAAGTGTGCCTCTTAAGTAGCCCAGCAAATTTTAAGAAAGGAATATCTCCAAAACCTTGTATAAGTTAATTTAATTTTGTTTGATAGACAAAAAAGGTCGTTTTTACTATAAAAAATACTAACTTTTCATTTAAAAACAATTTTCAAACGGTTTGCTGTTTTTTTGGAGAACATACCCTTTTAAAGTTTGTTGGGCTACGTAAGAGGCTCACTTTGATATAATTATGTCTGTAATCGACTGGGTGTTTTTGGCGTAATTTCTTATTCACTAAGAAAAACCAAAATTACCCATTTTCGGATTAAAATTTCAGGACCGAATTTCGCAAAACAATTTACACCATATTAATTCTGCTAAAGTTTTAGGCAAGTCAAAATGCGAGGATTTTTCAGAACTTCCACCGATTTAAGGTACCAAAGTTTTAATTCCATGAAATGAATCACATAAAACCTAGGCCCAATTGTGAGTAGGTAGTTCTGAGATTAGGTAGGTTTGATTTTAGCTAGGTTAAATAAGTTATTTTACTTAGCCAAATTGTACACAGTTAAACCTTGTTACTTGCGATCTCTCTTAAACCAAATATATTAGAGTTATAATCATTTTTTACCATATTTGAATTTGTGAATTGCCTATATCAAGCTATCTAGTGCCAAGATGTATAGCTATATTTTAAGCACTCGAAAATCCAATTAAATTCAGTGGGTTTGGAAGTCTGCACATTTTTTATTAGTCGTTCTGGTCAACCCCTATAAGCAACAAGCATGCACAACTTTGCATTTGGTTTGCTTCAGTTTCATCGGGCTATATGTTTTAGTGTTGCTTATAAGTAGAGAAAGTCGAAAGTTATCAAATTATGGTCGAGAAAGTCGAAACATATCAATGCGGGGTCAAAAAAACAATCTTTTAAAAATTATCGGTCGAGGAAATCGAGAAAGACGAAAGATATTGAATTTTGGACGAGAAAGTCGTAACTTATCTATGCGTGGTCGAAAAAACAAACTTAAGAAATTGTCGGTCAAGGAAATCGAGAAAGACGAAAGATATTGAATTTCGGACGAGAAAGTCGTAACATATCTATGCGGGGTCGAACAAACAAACTTAAAAAAGTGTCGGTCGATAAAGTCGAAACATATCTAAACTGAGTCGAGCAAAGTCGAAAAAGTCGAACACTTTTTTGTTGGGTCAAGAAAGTCGAAAAAATACCGAAATTTGGCCGAGATGATCGAATCATACCGAGACATACAAAAATTCGAGACATAAATCGAGCACCTCGACCCGCGTAGAAAGTATTCTGTTATCTAAAAATTAGAGTAATCTTCATATTCTTCTTAGGTGTCTCAGTACATTAATGGATCAGTAAAACGATAATGCATAGATATTATTGCATCAATAAATTACTCAACCATTCAAGTCGAAGACTCGTGTTTTTGCAAAACGCCACGTTTTGTTCGCAAAAGCAAATCCGAAAAAAATGAAATAAAATTGAACTCGATCAAAATTTTACCACAAAGTTCGCCTTTTATTCGGTATTTAAAAATATTTGAAAATCGAATGCAATCGATAAAATTAGTTTTTATTAACCTAGGTTCAATTGATTTCTTTGAAGCTTTTGAAGACTCTGATTGGTTTAAATTAGTTTTCACTCATTCAACCTCTCCATCATTAGGGTCACAATCCTGCATTGTACTTGACGTGACAAAACCTATGACCTTAGGAACTAGCATTAAGTCAATGCTCTGAGAAAAAAATTCACACAACGGAGGCTAAAAAATTAGCTTAAAACAGAAAAAATATCTTTTTTTTCTGTTTTTTTTCTAAACAGTTGTTATTATTTGGCCTTTTAATATATAGATATCCTTTCTGTTTTAAACTAATTACAAAAACGACTTTTCTGGCGACTCAATTAGAAGCGACATGTCTACGGGGCCTAGGAAGTTATACGATAAGCAAATTAGACGGATGCTTCAAAAACGAAATTAGACGGAATTTCTTTGGCAGATTTGAAATTTTTTACGAAAAAGCTATGAAAAGGAAAAGGCCAACAACAAATTTTCTTAAGAGTCAAGTTTCACAAATACAAAAAGAACATAAAATCTCAAAACCTATAAAAAAAATTAGTTTAAATGAACATATAATGTCGAATATTACAGGAGAGTTTTGAATTGAATAAATTATGCATGATTGGCTGGAAAGGATTTGGGCACCGAAATTTAACTGTTGACTGCAAACAATTTTATTTTTCTTACGCAATTTGTCTGCAAACAATTTTAATCTCTCTCACTTTTGTCTACTTTCTCACAATTGCAATTTTGCAAAACCGTCTAATTTCTTTTTAAGTACCTCCGTCTAATTTGCTTATCGTCTTATTTCTCAACCCCCATGTCTATGTTATCGAAAAACTACTTTTTTGCATGAACTTATCATGACTGGATGTGTCTGACAACATAATGATTCTGAGTTTAATGCAAGTTGAGTCCTGACATAGTTCCAAAATGTAACAAAAAATACATCTAAAAGTCTGCAATACATTTTTTCGTTTTCAGTTTAACTTCCGTTTTGGTTATTTGACGTCAAAAACAGTTTAAAAAACAAAACAATTAAACATAAAAATTTTTGGATATCCATTTGCGCAAAAATGTCATCCAATACGTAAAGTTCTGATTCTTTTTTGGCGGCCATCTGCTTTGGATCACTATTTTAAACCTTTAGTTATTTGGTTATCTACGATTTCTCTTTTTCAGAAATATGATTTTAAAAGCATTTCAGCAGAAGTAATTTAAACACGTGTACAGCATTATGAATCATCAATGGTAAATGGTGAAATGAATTATTCTAACGGTTAACCAATCAAAAAATATCATTCAAACAAAATATAACTCAAATTAGAGGCGGATTTAGGCCTCCATGGATTCGACTCCTGGCGCACCTAAAACGCCCCCTTTCCGCTTTAGGCATCAAAATATATATGCAGGTTAAGGGAGAAGAGCGTGCCAAAATACACGCAATTTTTTGAAAAACCAATCTCCCCATCGCGAAACTCCTATATCCGCCCCGGAGTCAAACTATTTTTTTTTTCAAAAAGTTGTTCTGCAAGTTATCTATCATACCTACCATAACTAAACATACCTTAATTTCTTAGCACACCTAAATTGAGTAGGTTAGGTTAGATGTCTTCCGCGTAGTTTGCAATCTAGGGTAAACATCACTAAGCATTACATTTTCTAATTATTTTCAATGAGGGCTTTTTTCATTTTTTATTGTAATTTTTAGACTTATTATCAAAATTTTGCTGCAAATCCATCGGATAATATCAAGAGCAGTCTGAACATAAAATGTTTGATACTGAGAAAAAATGAAGTTTCAAATAGAAAATAAAAGACTGCTCGTATAAAAGGGCAAAACACTAAATGCTCTGTTCCGACTGCCCCTTACTCGAGATCAAACAACTGTTGGAAAATAAAAATTTGAAAAGTCGTAAATTTTGGACAAAATCAAACATCAAGTATGAAAATTTGAACAGTACAAACTTATCACGACCAATAGTACGACTTCTATTACCTCACGGTAAAAAATTCTGCTGTACTTATTAGAAAATGTACTGCTGAATTAAGGCATCACTTGACAAGACCTATGGGGCTACTTAATGTCCTTGCATAACAGAATTTTGTAAATTGATAAATGTTCAATGAAAAATTTCTGATATGAAAACAATTTATTATTATTATTATAAACTTGCTTGAATTCAATTTGAAACAATTTTATAAAATTAGCCATTTTGATTCGGCCATATTTTTTCAAAAAATAATCAAAGGTAAAACGTCTTTTCATATTTGAACTTAGTGAGTCGATATCCTTATTGGGGCGTACTTTTTTGCTGAAAACTATCAATTCGATGGTGAAAATTACTTCGATTTTAATTTAATAAAAAATACCCCAATCATGAATTTAGGGTTCTTTTTTCCAAATTCGGAACAAGTATCACGTTCAATTGTACCACGGAATCACCAAATTGCAAAATTTGAAGCTAAACCACTAATTTTTCTATAAAATGAAATTCATTTCAGACTATTTGGAGAACTATAGAAAAATTGGTCTTTCAAAAAACATTTAAGCTCACAACATTCTTAAACCAACATGCTCATAATGTTTTTTTAAATATTAAAAAAGCAAAGCTCAGCTTCGATCAAAGATATAAATACAATACTTGAAGTTTTTTTGAGACCGAGTAACTTAGCGGTCTAGTAATAAGAACATCAATTAAGACAATTTCAGGGAATCAACAATCGTTTGCATTATGTTTTAAAAAGGTGAGGTTAAAAGTGAGTAGCTTTTTTCAAGCGAACAAAGAAAGTAAAGTAATGGACAGAATATTATAGCTATCTTTTTTATACTTGAAAAAGGTTAATTTGACTGACAATCAAATATCCGTTTGTTCTAATTAGAATGACACTCCGATGTTTGCAGGATGCTTGGCGGATATTTCCACGAAAGTTGTTCTGAGATCCAGTCCATTTACAGCTTCCAGGAACTGTCCTTTGCCCAATCTGGCCAATTCTCTCAGTTTCTCAAACTGGATGCTTCCGAAGCCCAGAGTGTAGACCTCCAGACCATTTGATACTCTGTAATTTCTGGCGAGTTGTTCCATTTCAACTTCTCCATTGTAACTTCCTCCGTCAGACATGAAAATCAAGACAGGCTTAATATTTTTGTCCAAATGGCGTCCAACTATCTGGTCAGCAGTTGTGAGAGCTATACTAAAATCAGTCCCACCGCTGTTAAATTTCAACCAATCTCTTGAAAATGAACTCATTGGTTGATATTCGGCTGCAATTCTGGCGACAGAATTATAGATTACAATCGATATCATTTCTGAGGATGCGGATGATGGAAGCGATTGTCGTTGAGCTACGAATGCATTGACTGCTGTTACGAGATCGTTCCAGGGGTTTCCAGTCATTGATCCCGAATCGTCTAGGCATAGAACAAAATGGTAAACTCCCGACGGATGAGAGCATGGGAATACATGACCATCCTTTGTAAGGAATCCAGACGTCCTGTTAACATCAGCTAACGATTTCACAGGATTATGCCAAATGGACATTTCACAAAATGTTTGTTCATCTTCTTTCTCATGCACTTCAGCAGCGCAGTAAGCAGGGCATTTCTCAAAATCTTCGGCATCGATCTCTTGACAGGGATCCTGGAACCCAATAGATGCCCAGTAGGCCTCATGAGTGATTTCATCCTTTGGGACTTCTGGGTTCGGTTGGTATTTTGTAGACTCGTGACGTCTTCGATCATCTTTCGCGCTATACACACAAGCAGTCGGATCTTCGCTATCGCATTCAACTATGTGAATGTGTCCTCTTCCGAGAGTGTTGCAAAAAATGTGGCACATTTCCGCCACTGCCGGTTCGCCCACCTTGTACTTGTGGGTTCCGACTTGAATATCATCTTCAGTGGCGACGAAAAAACATTTGCGCATGTTACCATGTCTGGCATGGTGCAACAGGTCGCCGTCGTGTTCGTGATTGACAGCCTTGTTGCAGATGTTTTCACATGTCGGACAGATGGCCATGCAGAAATGAACTTCAGTCGAACAGGAGTGACCTCCGTCGTGCATTCTCGTGAAAGGTTTCAACTTCTGGCGACATTTCAGCTTCTCGCCCATTTCTGCAAATTTGACACTGTAGGTAAAAGTGTCTCTCTGACCCTCAAAAGTCTCGTCTTTAAGCTGTTTTTCAGTCCAAACATGACAATACCCATCATGCTCGCAGTCTTGGTCGCACTGGTGTTCTTTTCCGCAGAAGTGTTCAGCACAGTCAAACTGTGTCTGCCTGTCTTCCAGAAGAAATGCAGGCTCTTCCGCTATACCTTGCTCCTCCATAAACTTACTCGAGGATTCTGTCCCGTGGAAATGATCCAAAGCCGCACATTTATTCGTGCACGTTGATACGGAACACTTGTTTATACATTGTTCCTTACTGCACTTATGAACAGTGTGTTCTTCGTAACAGTCAATAATACAACGTCCCTCACAGCCATCTAGAGTGCAAACTTCTTTACAGGGATGTCTTTTCTCCGAACACTCATGTTCATCTTCGTGGCCATTCATTTTCTGACATTCGCCAGCACAGCCGCTTAGCTCGCTGAACTTACAGGGCTCGCTGCATACATGATTGATCTCCCTGCAAACGTGTTTACCATCATGGCCGAAAGAAACTTTACATTTGTTCATTACATTTTCACAGTATTCGCACTGGGCCGTGCAAAGGTGGCTAGTCGAGCATTTATGGCCGCTTTTGTGATTGACAATTTGAGTGCATTTCAGGAAACAATCGGTGCATTTCTCCTCGCAAAACTTGTAAGTCTGCTCAAAACATGCCTTTTGGTTTTCAAGGTTCTCCATGACAACATTTATGATGTCATCATACTCAGCATTATCACTGGACTTCCATTTTTGGAGGTTGGCCTCCAGCCATTCTTTAACTCGCTCAAACCTGAATGTTATACTCTCCGTCAAGAAGTTTTGGAGGCCGCTACGCCAATTGACAAAATTTTCGGAGTTGGGTTCCATTATGGCCAGGAACTGCATAACAGAAGCGTCAAGTTGGTTTTCTTTGAAGATCGTGTCAAAATCGTTGAGTTCTACGGTTCCAATTGAGGACAGATCAATTTCTTTTTTAAGTGCGATCCTAAAAGTGGAGTCGTCAAAACTTCTCAGGTCCAATTCTTTTTTCTTGGGGCTTTCGTCGGATATTTGTCCAAATTGGATCGCAAATGGTAGTATAGATCTGATGAATCGAACTCTTTCGTCTATTTGCTGACGATCTAGGGGCGAGAAATCGCTAATGGCCAGTTTGGCCATTAGTAGCTTAACAGTTCCCAAGAACTCTGGCCCCGATCTAAAAATAGGTGCAATTTCATCCTGCACTATCGAAAGAAGGTTTGCCGTGTTTTCATAATACTCGCGGCTTTCAAATGCTGGAAAAGCCATTATCTCAAAGTCACTATTGTACAGTTTTTTGATGAAATTGTTTTCACTTTTACTGACGATGTTGCTGATTTTTTCCTCAAACTCTTTTGGAGTGTCTTTGACATCTTGCTCCGCGACATCATTGATGACAATCATGAACTTCCCTTTAAACACCTTTTCGTTTCCTTTTAGCTGATCACTCCCCATGTTGATCTTATTGAACATTTTGTCCACGTCTCTATCAAGTCGTTTCTCAGTTTTAAAAATAGTAGTAGTCGAAACTGCGCTGTTGAACAGGGATAGTAACATGTCATCCTGCTCGGTTCTTTCGAAGCTACCAAGTCCTTCGAAGTCTAGAATGACGTAGAGGCAATCATCTTGTTCTTTCACGGTCATCCAGCAACCGTCCGTGCATCTGGTTCCGGCAATGTTGAATGAAGATCCTGTTAGATGGTTGAGGGTATAGCTCTTCCCTGTCGTTTGCTTGCCCATGGATGATATGACCTTAACATTTCCATTCCACGCGCTGAAGATGCTCTCATAAAACCCAAGATTTATTTTTTCCATTAGATCAAACGCAACATTGACAGATTCCAGAGAAACCGTCTGACCATTATCCAGGATGGAGAATTCATTAGACTGGCATCTAGCTATTTGAATAGGTACGAAGGTGATCAGACGCTTAAGGAAAGTTCCCACTGGTGTTCCAATTACATGCATGTCTGTGATTTTGGAGAGTGATGCTTCGAACGTATCAACGTGTATTTTCATATAGTCTGTTGGTTTTCGAGTTTTCTGGATTTTCCCCAAAATTCGACTGAGTTCGTACGAAACTTTTGATTTGATGTTGAAACAGTTTTCATCAATTGTAATCCAGAAATTGTTCAAATCCTGGTTTGTTGCCAAAAGATCGTTGCAAGGAAACTTAGTGTACATCCAGTAAATGTAATTAATCCAATGCTCCTCAAAGCCCCCAGTGTTCTTCTCTGAACCGTCTGTTTTCTGGTGGTCGGATAACGACTTACTGAGTTTTGTTTCATGCTGAGCCCCCGTAACTACAATCCGATGAACACAAAAACAAGAGTCCAAAGACGTCACAGCCAGGATCTGGTTGCATAGCGAGAAGATAGAAACCTGTCTGGAAACACCTTCAACCTTCTCTAAAATAGTTCCAGTGTCAGTCATTACCGGCCATGCTTCGTCCTTAGTTTGAATGGCAATAACGCAAGATCCGTCTGACGTGCATTTAAGGGTTGTTTCGCCAACTCCTCCCAATTTAATGGCCTTAACCATGGTTCCGTTTTTGTAGTCCATTTTACGGAGTCTACCGTCACTCACACTGAAAAACCAGAAAAACTTACTATTTGGCTGCAAACACAATTGGACAATTGTCTCAACGCCAAACATTCTGTTCAAATCAACCGGTCTTAGATTTTGTCGCGACTTGAAATCTTCTCCGAACTTAAACAATTGCACGATTCCAGGTTCAATGTCCGATTGAATCGCCAGGACTCTCGATTTGCAGTCGAAGGATGCCGAGGACACATTTTTGCCAAATGGCATGTTCAGAACGGCCCTATTGACATTTGACAAGTTGTACACAGTGCTTTTTGATACTTTTCTCTCATTGCAAACCAGTAAAAGCATGTTATTTGCGAGCGGAAATGCGTCAAGGATTTCTTCAGTTTCGGGAATTTCCAGGGTGGCAACTTTTGGGAACTCAAGCTCCCGGACGTTCAAAACCCCCTCAGTTGTCACTAGACGTTGGTTTTCCTCACGACTCACAGCCATGCGGTGAATCTCAATCTTCGTTTTTGCCGGGTCAAATGAGTGGTTTTCAAGCACATATTCGTATCTGGGAACAGTTGAGTACCAACCAATCTTCCGAATTTCCAGAATTTTTGGACGTTTTTCATCAGCATTCTCGGTTTGCTCGTTTTTCTGCAAAATTAAATCTCTGAAAAACGTTCTGATGCAACTTTCCAGTTTCTGTTTTTGCAGTTTGTTGGTTTCATCCTGCGCTTTTTGGCGACAGTAAGTAACGAACTTGGGCTTCTGACTGTAAGGCTCGATCAGACTGCAAATATAATCGAGAAAAGACTCTACACATGTTTTGAGAAGCCCTGGTGGATCCGAATAATTGATACTCTTTTCTGTCTCATCAATTTTGCTCTGAATGTTTTTATCCGTTTTATATGGTATCCGACTCGAAAAACGTTCCTTTGCACAGTTGTTCACGTCATCCAGCGTTGCATCTTGAAATCCTTTCTCAAGTAGCCCTTCTGGCAAGCCTTTCTTGTGGTTTTCCAAAGCATTCCAAAGAAGAAATTTTTTAAAAACCATTTTTTTGTCATTTTTTGACTTTATTTGCATTTTTAGATCGCTCAGGTCATTATAAGAAATGGGTCCGTTCCAAGTCAAATCAGGGATGATTTTGTTTTTCCATAAATTTTTGGTCTCCGCGGGATTTGCTTTGTAATATTTTTCCATTATACTGAATTGATCCTTCAATTCACACTCCTTCACAAGATGAATGGCAACAGAAACTAGTAAATTTTCTTCATCGCGTACTTTTGAAGAACTTTCCATGGCTTCTATTTCAGATTCAATTTCGCATTCCAAATCTTTAAGTTTGTTTGGACAGTTTCGCTGGAGGTAACTTGTTTTGAATTCATCGCACACCAGTGACACATCTTCAATCTGCGCCGAGTCTATAAGCTTCGTTATTTCACCCACATCCCCCGTCCTTTTGCTTTTATTCAGCCTTCCTTTGGCGGCAATTCTTTCAAGTTTTACTGCTACTAAACCACTTTCAGAGGAGAATAGACGGAGAAAACTTGTCAAACTTCTAGTCAACAAACCCAAATTCTTCAATGAGAAACTTTCCTCCTGTAGTACGTCTCTTTTCAAATTATACTTCGTTCTCCGATCGGTTTTCACGACAACCTTTTCGCCTTCATTTGACAGTCTGTCCTTGGACTTTTCGTCTAGACACATGACTACATTGTTGGTGAGTTGACTCATGTAACGCAGAAAATGAACTGCTCGCGAGTCTTTTTTCACAGACAGGAAATCTGAATCTTTTTGAGAATAGTAGATCAAAAACTGTCGATTTTTGTTCAGAACATTGAGTAAATAAAGACCTGCTTTCTGATCTTTCAAATCCTCTTCGATAATCTGCAACTTCGATTCAGAAATATAGGCCTGAAGATTTCTAAGCACAGCTCTGAACGGGCCAAAAAGTCCGACGCAATGAAATTTCATTTTGTCTAGAGAAGCAAAATCGATAACGGGGGTTCCTGAAATTGACGAATAGAAAACAGGCGTGTCGCCTTTTTGATTTTCCGGCACTAAGTCACAAATATATTTCACTCCTGATTCAGACAGCGCAAACTTTTCGACCAAAAAGTCTTCCTGCATTTCAGTGTGAAATAATATAAGGGGCGCGACTGATATCGAAGCTCTGTTATCAAGATCCATTAGATCTGGTTCCGGATAGTCATTTGAATCGATTTTGGCTCTCTGCGAGGTAGTAGACTCTACTTTTTCGGAAATATCATTTTCAGTTTCAGCCAGAAATTGAGCACAAGAAGCTTCTATTTCAAGACACTGTGCCTTGTAGGCATTGAACGGCTCTTCAAGGGCTATTTTCAACTTTCGGGCTTGAGTTTTTGACAAATCGTCGCATTCAAGAAGCGAATTGAGAGTCTCAAAATGTAGTGCTTCTTTTATGATCCATTTCTGAGCCAAATCTTCAATATTGTTTTCAACTAAAATTTGAAACAATTGCTTCAAGAAGTCATCCCTCGGGTCAGAGTGTTTCTGTTTTTCACCCATTTTGTAAAATTCAGACAATCGCTCTTTGAGCGTAGATAGCTGGCGCTTAGTTAGATCTTCGCAGTTTTCAATCTCGTTGAGGTCTGATGTTGATGGTTCGCTTTTCAGCAACCAGTCTTGGATCCAAGTTATTGCTTCATCAGAAAGCATCAACTCTTTTGTAACATGTGCCTTGATTTCCCTTTTATCCATTTGTGAAGCAACAGTGGTGTTTTTCAAATCATGGAAAACAAGTTTGAGCTGTTGTTCTAAAGCATGTACTTGCTTTCTTGTTAACTCGTCGCACGATTCAAGACACCTGGCCAGGTCATCGTGCAACTGCAACTTCTCGAGAACCTCTTTGAGTGCATCTTCATTCAAATTAAAGTTCGCTAAAATTTGTTCAATTTCTGATAAAGGATCCAAGCTCTTTACGCCAGATTCAGACTCTTGCGAAACTGATTCAAAGAATAGTTTTAGTACCCTTTTTTCATTTTCTTCACCAACGCATGCTTTGAGATTCTCTGAGGTTAAAAACTCCCAGAAATGATCTTTTCCTTTTGAAAAATGAAACGAAAACGTTGGTAATACGTTTGGGTTGTACACCAAGGGCTCCGAATTCAAAATTTCGATAAGAATCCTTTTGTCAGCTGTAAATGATAGAAAAGTGTCTTCCATTGCAGATGACAAGCTTCGTATCTGTTTCGGCGAAAGATCTTCGCAATCTTGAAGATCGCTCAAATGATCCCACCTGTGAAAATTGGACAAAATCCACTCCGCAGCATCTGGCCCTGCTTTGTGTCGTTCCAAGATAGCCTTGATTTCCTCGAACCAGTTCTGTTTTGGAGAAATAGTACTTGCTGTACTTCGTGATGCTATTTGCAGCTCAGGAACCACGACAAAGTTGGACGCCAGATCGCCAGCTACGTCTCGATCACTTAATCCACTGTCATCCGACGGGATAGACTCAGTCAAATCCCCCATCGATGATCAGAAGATATTTTCAACTCCTAAAACACGCACTTAGTTTATTTTCCCTGATTGAATTTTTGCTGAAAACAGTTTTTCTTTTTCCTAAAAAATTTCACTGGTATAGCAACATAAACTGAAACAAAAGACGTAGATAACCCAACGTTTTGTTGACAGGAGTTTTATGTCCGAACCCGCCATCCTAAGTTTTGCTGAACAGATAATGGCCCCAATATATACTAATTCTGAGGGTAGAACGCGCGCCGAAAAAAAACACGAAAAAAAACACTTTTTGGCATGTGTTTTAAAATATTTGTCTGAGGCGCTGAAAATATAATGAATTTAAGGCCTTTATAAGGACTTGGGGTGACTCAAAATCAATTTAGTCGGCCTAAAAAATGGTCAAAAAATAATTTGAACAAAAAATGATGCTAAATTTGGATAAAAAAGATCCGGTTGCTGTACAAAGTGAAGAAAAAAGTCCAACGACATTTTCTTTTTTTTATCCTTTGATTGTTTACTTTCTTTTGCAGGTTATGATAAAACTCGTCAGGTTATGTTTGAAGAACTAGTTACTTTAATAGAAAAATTAGGTCCCTTTATTTGATTAAACTGACTAGTTTGCGGAAAAATGATTGGCAAAACTCTGGTTTTTTGAAAAATTGCTATGCCCAAGCGCCAACTGCACATGTAAGGGTATCATCTGGGCATTTCATGGGATAGAAGAAGCATATTAGTAGAAATATCTACCTTTCGGTTTCTATCATACTAATGAGATAATGACCCTAATACGCGGGAATAGGGCTGCTAGTTAATAAGATGTACGTTCTACTTTAAAAAAGTATTATTTATCCAGGTTTTATTATCAAACTGAATAATACAATAATATAGGTTATATAGGCCGGAGCTAAGTTTTTTATTTAAGGGATTAGAATGATGAACCGGGAACTAATGTCCGCTGGCTATCCATGAGATGAGATTGAGATGATTATAATTTGGTTTAGTATCGGAGCGTTGTGTTGTTGTCAGTTTTCAGCTCTACTTTTATATTTGATTTTTGAGCAGCAGGCAAATCTTTGTTAGCCAATCGTAATCGATTTTGCTCAGTGCTTAATTTTTTCATAAATAGCGTCCCAAAAAAAAGAGAATTGCTGAGTGCTCAATTTTGAGCGTCCAAATAGAGAGAGAATTGCTGAGTGCTCAATTTTGAGCTTCTTATTCTAGAAAAAACTAGAACATAAAGCTTGTAAAAAACGCAACTAAAGCCACTAAAATGAAAACACAATGAAAGTGATTGAACTGAAACGCAATTATGCGGCGGCGCATATGTCTATTAAAATAGCTCTCGTACTTTTGATCCTTTTGAAAGCAAAAAAGATTATTTCGTTTTAAGTTTCTTGTTCAATTTGAACGTAGAACATCCAACTTCCTTTTTGGAGAATAAAAATTTAAAACTTTTTTTGGTAAACCTACGTTTTTTATCAGGACAGATAATATGAAAGCTTGGCTTTACTTTAGTAGGATAAAAAATAAATAGGTTTACAGAAAGATTATCTTAGGCAAAAGACATTGTAAATACAAATGTCTTAAAGCAGTACCAAAGTAAGTTTCTTTGTTGAATATATTTGTTGTTGAAACGCCTCTCGAAGAGATGATCCATCATAGTTGTTGCAAGTGTAGAAAGAGATGCTCTTAGGGGTTGAAGGTTGTTGTTTGTCATGCACAGTTTACTTATGCAATTGAATTCGGAGCTCAGGGGGTCACAGCTAACGTCTGTGAAATAATTTGTGTTTTACTTGTAGCTGTGAAGTCAATACTCAGCGGGTCAATATGAAAGAAAGCAAGTCCTTAATTTATCGTAACTAGTCATCCGCTTAAGTGTATGATAGGTCCATTGGAGTTAAGTAGATAAAGTTCAAATAGTAGAAAACAAGTCCGTTAGTTCTCGTAACTAGTCATCCGCTGAGGTGTATCATAGGTCCCATTGGAGTTTTCTATAACTTGTAGGTGAGAATATTTTACAATTCAATATTTTACATTGACGGGTAAATTTGAATGATTGTTTTGATTTTAACTTCGACGATCAAATTTGGTTATCTTGGTCTAAATATGATTCGTTTAGAAAAGTAGCCTGAACCCTGTATTCAGATTGAGTTTTTTCATTCGATTGATTTCCTCATTTTGAGTGAAATTAATATTGAATTAAAGTCACTGTTGAAGTAAGCAATGTACTGTAGGAAACGACAAGCAGTATTTTCTCGAAATCCAGTAAGCGGCCGATGATTTTATTTATATGAAGTGCCATTATTATAAGGACAAGAGTATCTATAGCAAACTTAACAAAAAAAGGATGCAAAACCACCCCGCATTGTTCTATATAAATACGGCTGTATTAGATTCTCCAAAACTTGGAAGATATTAGATAGACAAATTATAAAATTTGAGTAAGGTCAAAAAGACTATTTTTCGGAAATAATTGTTTTACATTTTACATTTTTGCGTAGAGAAAGAAATCGAACAATTTTCGAAGTATACCTTTCATTTCCCAAAATTGATGAAGATATAAATTTGCTGAAGACAGTTCTTGGAAAGAGTTAACACCGCAAGTTACGCGAGTCAAAGGTCCTGATCATTTCAAATCAAAAGATATCGTGCGAAAAAAAAAGCAATTATTAGAATTCAGCCGAAACGCCTCACTATAAACAAATGCCCAGAATTGTGCAATTGGGCATTTGTATATAGTGAGGCATTTTGGCTGAATTCTAGTGAGTGCTTTATTTTTTGCACAATATCTTTTGATTTGAAAAGATCAGGACCTTTGACTCGCGCAACTTGCGGTGTTAACTCTATCCAAGAACTGTCTTTATCGAATTTAAGTTCGACGAGATTTAAATTTTTTTCAGAACAATCCAGTCGATCGGCCGATTTGAACACTGCCAACTAATTTGATCGACAAAACAAATTTGACTCTGGTTTTTGATTGATATGCTTTAACCAGTGTTGATATGCTTTAAAGAGTGACTCGTATTGAGTACGATACACCATGGTAGGATTACCACACATTGTTTGTGAATTATCCAGAAATTGCAGCTCAGCATAAAACGGTGAGTGTCCTTTGCTAGGAAGTTATGAAAAGAAGCCCTATTACGGATTTTGATTATATATTAGTGTCCTCGTTTTGAAATATTTTGATTCAAATTGATTTAGCAGAGTGAACATACGTTTAACGCGTTGTTCCCAAGTATATGTAAGCGCATCGAGTGATGTTGTATCTCATCCAATTACCCACAAAGCAAAGGAATTTTTTGCCAGTTATTGATTTTGCTACTTGTCAGCTTGACAGTTAGACTAATATTCTGCAGGAATTTTTGAAAAGTATTTAACTTGATCCATAAGCGACTATCACATTCGTAGTCTTTTTGCTATCTTTTTCGCCTTCATAGTCCTTATTAATGATTTATGAGCTAAAATTAAAAAGATTTTTGCCGTAATGTAGCCAAGATTGTAGTATATCTGAAATTTGGACAATGTTAGAGCTAGGCGACATTGCCATCTCTAAAAAAATAAACCTGTTTTTTGTCAGAATAAAGCCGGCTGATCTCGGGTTTTCAAGTGACAGAATATTATCTAGAATATTCAAGTGTGGTTTATCTAAAAATTGGAGCTCAGCATAAAACGGGGAGTGCCCTTTGCTAGGAAGTTATGAATAGAAGCCCTATTGTGGATTTTAATTATGTATTATTGTCCTCGTATTGAATCATTTGGATTCAAATTGATTTAGCAGAGTGAACATACGCTCGTTGGGTTGTTCCCAAGTATATGTAAACGCATCGAGTGATGTTGTATCTCATCCAATTACCCACAAAGCAAAAAAATAATTTGCCGTTTATTGATTGTCCCATTTATCAGCTTGACAGTTAGACTAATAATTTGCGTGAAAATTTCAAAATGTTTAGTTTGATCCATGAGCGACCATCACATTTGTATTCTTTTTGCTATCTTTTCCGCCATCATAGTCCTTGTTAATGAATTTTGAGCTAAACTTAAAAAGGATTTTCGCTGTAGTGTAGCCAAGATTAAAGCATATGCGAAATTTGGACAATGGTAGAGCCATGCCACATTGTCATTGGTCTCTTAAAACATAAACCTATTTTTTGTTAGAATAAAGCCGGCTGATCGAGGGTTTTCTGGTGACAGCATTATACTTGTTGATATGCTTTAAACAGTGACTCGTACTGAGTACGATACACCATGATAGGATTATCACACATTGTTTGTGAATTATCCAGAAATTGCAGCTCAGCATAAAACGGTGAGTGTCCTTTGCTAGGAAGTTATGAAAAGAAGCCCGAATACGGATTTTGATTATATATTACTGTCCTCGTTTTTAAACATTTTGATTCAAATTGATTTAGCAGAGTGAACATACGTTCAATGGGTTGTTCCCAAGTATATGTGAACGCATCGAGTGATGTTGTATCTCATTCAATTACCCACAAGGCAAAGAAATTTTTTGCCATTTATTGATTTTTCCATTTATCAGCTTGACAGTTAGACTAATATTCTGCAGGAATTTTTCAAAAAAATTTAATTTGATCCATAACCGACCATCACATTCGTAGTCTTTTTGCTATCTTTTTCGCCTTCATAGTCCTTGTTAATGATTTTTGAGCTAAAATTAAAAAGATTTTTGCTGTGTTGTAGCCAAGAATAAAGCATATGCGAAATTTGGACAATGATAGAGCCAGGCGACATTGCAATCTCTAAAAAAAATAAACCTATTTTTTGTCAGAATAAAGCCGGCTGATCGCGGGTTTTCAAGTGACATCATTAACCTTGTTGATATGCTTTAAACAGTGACTCGTTTTGAGTACGATACAACATGGTAGGATTACCACACAATGTTTGTGGTTTATCTAGAAATTGCAGCTCAGCATAAAACGGTGATCGTCCTTTGCTAGGAAGTTATGAACAGAAGCCCTGTTGCGGATTTTGATTAATTTTACTTTCCTCGTTTTGAAACCTTTTGATTCAAACTGATTTAGCAGATTGAACAAACAGTTGGTGGGTTCTACCCAAGTATATCTAAACACATCGAGTGATGTTGTATCATAAACAATTACCACAAAGCGAAGGAATAATTTGCATTTATTGATTGTCCCATTTATCAGCTTGACAGTTAGACTAATATTCTGCGTGAGTTTTTCAAAAAAAATTTATTTTGATCCATGAGCGACCATCACATTCGTAGTCTTCTTGCTATCTTTTTTGCCTTCATAGTCCTTGTTATAGATTTTTGAGCTAAATTTAAAAAAGATTTTTTCTTAAGTGTAGCCAACATTGTAGTCTGAAATTTGGACAATGGTAGAGCCAGGCGACATCGCCATTGGTCTTTAAAAACATTAACCTTTTTTTGTCAGAATAAAGCCGGCTGATCGCGGGTTTTCAAGTGACAGCATTAACTTTGTTGATATGCTTTAAACAATGAATCGTATTGAGTCCGATACACCATGGTAGGATTACCACACAAAGTTTGTGGTTTATCTAGAAATTGGAGCTCAGCATAAAACGGTGAGTGCCCTTTGCTAGGAAGTTATGAATAGAAGCCCTATTGTGGATTTTGATTATGTATTACTGTCCTCGTATTGAATCATTTGCATTCAAATTGATTTAGCAGAGTGAACATACGTTCGATGGGTTATTCCCAAGTATATGTAAACGCATCGAGTGATGTTGTATCTCATCCAATTACCCACAAAGCAAAAACATAATTTGCCGTTTATTGATTGTCCCATTTATCAGCTTGACAGTTAGACTAATAATCTGCGTGAAAATTTCAAAATGTTTACTTTGATCCATGAGCGACCATCACATTTGTACTCTTTTTGCTATCTTTTCCGCCATCATAGTCCTTGCTAATGAATTTTGAGCTAAACTTAAAAAGGATTTTCGCTGTAGTGTAGCCAAGATTAAAGCATATGCGAAATTTGGACAATGGTAGAGCCATGCCACATTGTCATTGGTCTCTTAAAACATAAACCTATTTTTTGTTAGAATAAAGCCGGCTGATCGAGGGTTTTCTGGTGACAGCATTATACTTGTTGATATGCTTTAAACAGTGACTCGTACTGAGTACGATACACCATGATAGGATTATCACAAATTGTTTGTGAATTATCCAGAAATTGCAGCTCAGCATAAAACGGTGAGTGTCCTTTGCTAGGAAGTTATGAAAAGAAGCCCGAATACGGATTTTGATTATATATTACTGTCCTCGTTTTTAAACATTTTGATTCAAATTGATTTAGCAGAGTGAACATACGTTCAATGGGTTGTTCCCAAGTATATGTGAACGCATCGAGTGATGTTGTATCTCATTCAATTACCCACAAGGCAAAGAAATTTTTTGCCATTTATTGATTTTTCCATTTATCAGCTTGACAGTTAGACTAATATTCTGCAGGAATTTTTCAAAAAAATTTAATTTGATCCATAAGCGACCATCACATTCGTAGTCTTTTTGCTATCTTTTTCGCCTTCATAGTCCTTGTTAATGATTTTTGAGCTAAAATTAAAAAGATTTTTGCTGTGTTGTAGCCAAGAATAAAGCATATGCGAAATTTGGACAATGATAGAGCCAGGCGACATTGCAATCTCTAAAAAAAATAAACCTATTTTTTGTCAGAATAAAGCCGGCTGATCGCGGGTTTTCAAGTGACATCATTAACCTTGTTGATATGCTTTAAACAGTGACTCGTTTTGAGTACGATACAACATGGTAGGATTACCACACAATGTTTGTGGTTTATCTAGAAATTGCAGCTCAGCATAAAACGGTGATCGTCCTTTGCTAGGAAGTTATGAACAGAAGCCCTGTTGCGGATTTTGATTAATTTTACTTTCCTCGTTTTGAAACCTTTTGATTCAAACTGATTTAGCAGATTGAACAAACAGTTGGTGGGTTCTACCCAAGTATATCTAAACACATCGAGTGATGTTGTATCATAAACAATTACCACAAAGCGAAGGAATAATTTGCATTTATTGATTGTCCCATTTATCAGCTTGACAGTTAGACTAATATTCTGCGTGAGTTTTTCAAAAAAAATTTAATTTGATCCATGAGCGACCATCACATTCGTAGTCTTCTTGCTATCTTTTTTGCCTTCATAGTCCTTGTTATAGATTTTTGAGCTAAATTTAAAAAAGATTTTTTCTTAAGTGTAGCCAACATTGTAGCATATCCTGAAATTTGGACAATGGTAGAGCCAGGCGACATCGCCATTGGTCTTTAAAAACATTAACCTTTTTTTGTCAGAATAAAGCCGGCTGATCGCGGGTTTTCAAGTGACAGCATTAACTTTGTTGATATGCTTTAAACAATGAATCGTATTGAGTCCGATACACCATGGTAGGATTACCACACAAAGTTTGTGGTTTATCTAGAAATTGGAGCTCAGCATAAAACGGTGAGTGCCCTTTGCTAGGAAGTTATGAATAGAAGCCCTATTGTGGATTTTGATTATGTATTACTGTCCTCGTATTGAATCATTTGCATTCAAATTGATTTAGCAGAGTGAACATACGTTCGATGGGTTATTCCCAAGTATATGTAAACGCATCGAGTGATGTTGTATCTCATCCAATTACCCACAAAGCAAAAACATAATTTGCCGTTTATTGATTGTCCCATTTATCAGCTAGACAGTTAGACTAATAATCTGCGTGAAAATTTCAAAATGTTTACTTTGATCCATGAGCGACCATCACATTTGTACTCTTTTTGCTATCTTTTCCGCCATCATAGTCCTTGCTAATGAATTTTGAGCTAAACTTAAAAAGGAGTAGTGTAGCCAAGATTGAAGCATATGCGAAATTTGGACAATGGTAGAGCCAGGCCACATTGTCATTGGTCTCTTGAAACATAAACCTATTTTTTGTTAGAATAAAGCCGGCTGATCGAGGGTTTTCTGGTGACAGCATTAACCTTGTTGATATGCTTTAAACAGTGAGTCGTACTGAGTCCGATACACCATGGTAGGATTACCACACAATGTTTGTAGTTTATCTAGAAATTGCAGCATAAAACGGTGAGTGTCTTTTGGTAGGAAATTGTGAATAGAAGCCCTTTTGCGGACTATGATTATATAAAAATTGTCTTCGTTTTGAATCGTTAGATTCAAATAAATTTAGCAGAGTAAACATACAGTTGGTGGGTTCTTCCCACGTATATCTAAACGCATCGAGTGATGTTGTATCGCATCTAATTACCCACAAAGCAAAGAAATTTTTGCCGTTTTTTAATTTTTTCGTTTTTCAGCTTGACAGTTAGACTAATATTCTGGGTGAAAATTTCAAAAACATTTAATTTTATCCATGAGTGAGCATCACATTCATAATGTTTGGCTGTTTTTTGCTTAATAGTTTTCGATAATGATTCTTGAGCTAAATCTAAAAGGGATAATTGCTGTAGTGTAACCAAGATTGTAGCATATCTGAAATTTGGACAATGGTAGAGCCAGGCGATGGTAGTTGCCATTGGTCTCTAAAAAACATAGACCTGTTTTTTGTGAATATCTGTTCTGAAATTTATTTGGCGTGCATCAATGCCACTTGATCGAAAACTATCTCAGAACCAACGCATTGATTGGTGTTTTATGCGACACCTAGTTGCATTCTCTTTAGTGCTACCATGTCTCTGATATCGTTCAAAATAATAGGATGTCACCTCGATATTTTCTGATTGAATATCACAATAAGCAACTCTGCGCAGAGAAAAAACTCTATTTGATGTCATTAATTGACATTCAAAATGTGTAACTCTTAAGTTGTTTGCCGTGTTTGCATAACTTTTTTCCGCCGATCCGAAGGCAGAAGTTTGTTTATTGGCAATTGATAACATTTTTAGATTGAGCAAAATCACTTTTTTTGATTTTTTTGGTGGTATCGAAGAGGAAAGAAAACTTTTAAACCACTTCAATTAGAGCATCAAGCGCGGCAGTTCTCCTTCCTTCAACTTGATTCCGATGTTATCTCGGATGCAATTCTTTTTTCTTGAGATACTTGCTTTATTTAGAGAGTTAGAGGAATTTAACTTTCAATTCATTCAGTTTATTTTTTCAGGGTCACAATTTGTGCTAGAGTGAAACAAGGTTGTAGGTTGAACTGAGTTTGTAGTTAAGGTTAAGTTGAAGATATTTTGTGAGATAAAGAAAGCTACTAAAATTTGTCAGTGTATAAGCAACGTATTTAACTTCTAGTCAATTCCTGCTCTGAATTGCTGATACATTTTGCAAAGTCAACTGCGACTTATGGCAAACTCATTTTAATTGCGGAATTTTTCCTGGTTTTAATTTAAGTATCATTGTATATCTCTCAGCCAAAAAACGACGGGAGTCAAAGTTATCTCTCTCAGAAAGTTAATAGGAATAAAACTGGATTTTTTATGAGCGGTAAAACAAATCAACGGCGGTTGTTTTAAACTATTCTGATTTTTCAAAAGAGAAAGATCAGCCTAAGAAAAATCTGAAAAAAAGAGCTAGAGAGAAATGGATTCATTAATGACCCGAAGGAGAGGCGGGCAGTTTTAAGTAAAGAGCATTATTTGTCTCCGAAGTATCTTTTTCAGAGTTCGGGGCTAGAAGTTGCCCAGCTGGCAGCGAAGAATTGTGTTTTTGAGCGTTCACTATTAACTTCATTGAAATATAGCTGATTCTGACCGTCAAATGGTGTCCAGACAACTTTTTTGGAATGAGTGGAAAAACTTAAATAGACAATTTTTGTTTTTTAGTCACCGATTTGCTGACCCCGAATGAGAAAGTCTGTTTTTGAGAAACTATTTCGTATCTATAATGTCTGGTGGCAATTCCAATCGGTGCTACAGCGGAAAGCTCGATGGAAGTTAGACTTTGCCATGAGCAAGAAGGCAATGGCGAAAAAAGAAGTGCAGGAAACGCTCAGCTGTAATTTTCGTATTAATTGAAATCAAGTGCTTTGTTTAGTTATTTTTTTCTATAAAACCTTTATGTCTAAGAAGTTGGCGCAGGAAAATTTAACAAATGGCCTTAATAAGAAACAAAAAATTCTTTTTTTAAGTTTTCGAATAAATTAGATGGAAATGAATTTTCTTGAAAAAACGAGGCATTTTGGGTAGTGTTTTAGGGAACGGCCTAGTGTTTTTATATTGACTCATAAACAGAGTATCAATTTGGTTTAATTGAGCGACTCTTGCCGACGAAATTGAGCGATGGGGCGATTTGGTGGTGTAGGGAGGTAATGCTGCGTGTTTCTTTTTATTTGGTAATTGGGATCATTGGATTTAATAGTAAAATTGCTAGTAATCCTATATTCAGGATAAGGAGTTCAACATCGACAAGGCTTTAAAATCGGTTCGACTGTATTTGAATCGAATTGCGTTCTTAGATTGGATATTTGTTCAGGTTTTTTTGTTGTTTTGATGTAGTTTTTTAGTATCATGATTAGGCACGAACTGATAGCAACCGCCAATTACTGGCCCAATTGCGTAATCTGCAATTTCAAACCTTTTACACAGGTTGAATTTATCGATTTTTCTGATTAAGATATGATAATCGTTAGAAAATGGATCGTTAAGACATTCCTGAATAAGTTGCGGCGTTTTTTTTCTTCTGGGAAGTATGTAACAACTCAAAACCCTAAAGTATCTCACAAAATGGTCTAAGAGATGTAACCAATTAAAATTAAATCTGGAAAAGGCATGAATCGCAGAGTTTGTCGATATAAACAGATAAATCATTCAACGAAATTGGCACAGTCGCGGCTTAACGTTGTAACATGACTGCAATTTTGTGATATACGGTAAATCACATACAGATGGCAATAACCTGTCAGACAAGGTCATTTTGCTGTGTCTTTTATTAGTTTTAGTTATGTATACATTTCTGTGTAAAAACATTGGTTTTTTGGGGGGCTCAAACTTACGCCGAACCAGTCTGGTCAGTTTTTTAAGATTTGTTCTAGACCACTCGGCCAACTGATCTCAATTTAGTTCAATTGACTCGGTTTTATATTCTCGCTTATGAGAGGTTTTTTTTGTGTGGCAACAATTTCCGCCCCCAAGGAAGCGAGAACGGGCGCGAATTTTGCTGCCGTACGGGTAATGTCACCATTAAAGGTTTTTAGAACGGCGGATCGGGCCACCCCGTCTTTTCCGAAGTTAAACGTTCTATGGCGGGCTACAGGATAATCACCTCGAGGATTGGCGGACAATACTATCCACACCAAATCGCCTGTCTTGAGTTCCTGTTCAGGAGAGGAGTACCACTTGGCTCGCTTATTGAGACCTGGCACATACTCGCCTAGCCATCGTGTCCAACATGCATTTGCATATGCCTGCGCACTCACGAACCGTTTTCTATGGTTGAAATCTTCCTGAAAGCTTAGTAAAGGTAAGGGCTGCCCAAGCAGGAATTGATAAGGCGTAATAGCTTCCAAACAATCTGGATCACTGTTTATTCGAGTCAGTGGTCGCGTATTTAAAGATTGCTCGACCAAGCAGAATGTTGTATCGAGTACTTTTGGCGTCAGTTTACGGATTTCCAGTATCGTAATTCCACTTTAAGTTTTCGTGTACTAATCGGCTGGGATCCTGCTGATTCCAAGTTTGGATGCCCTTCATCAGTTCCTTCTCGGCACCGACGAAGTTTGTGCCGTTATCCGACCAGATGTCAGACGGAATTCCTCGGTGGGCAATGAACCTCTCAACACCCATGACTCGCGATATGCCATCCATAGAAGGTAAAGTTTCAAAATGGACCACTCGTGTCGTCATGCAAGTAAAGCGAAAGCCCCACCGCTTCCTTGAGCTCCTACGGACAGATACAAAAAATGGGCCGAAAAAATCAACTCTGCAGTATCAAAAGGCAGGTTTTCGGTACCCTAAACGTTCTAGAGGGAGATCTGAGATCATGGGTTTTACGCGCTTAGCTTTGCATTTTCGACATGGAACGCATCTATTTTCGACTTCACGAAGGGCTAATCTCAATTTCATGCTTTGCTTTGAATCTCATGCTCTGCTTCGAAACTGGTTTCAACCAGAGGCCGAATGCGACCAGTTGAGCGTAAAAGACCATTTGGCCCTATGAATGGAAAATAAACTGCTATTCGACTAGACGTCCTTAAGGATTTGTCGCTGTCGAGCAGTTTGATTTCTGCCGGGAAAGAATCGATTTGGGAGAGCTGAAGCAGTTTTGCCTCGTCTATTTCAAGCTCCGAAGTTTTGGTTACACTTCTATCAGACAAACGGAAGTGCGCATGTCTAGGAATAAGCATTCGAGCATATGCTGCTATGCACAAAAGTTTAGGAAAAGAGCTGAACTTTTTCCAACTAATGATAGGATTATTGGCTCCTGCATCTGATTTGGCAACAAGAAGAAAGACTCCAACTACATCTGCAGCTGATTCTTTGAGGCGTATTTTATTTACAACATCTAGAGATGGTTGGAGTGACCAGACAGCAGTTTTAAAGAAACTTGGTCCCTTGACCTTACAGTTTTCGCGAAGCGCGTCGGCTGCAATCCCACGTTAACTTGTATCTGTGGGTTGCTAGGTGATACCACTCATCTGCGGTTGTTGATTCTAAGATCTAGCCAACTCTATGGGCTACGAAGACAGGCTTCTTATCATCTGAGTGGAGCCACTGTAAAACAGGTGTACTGTCAGACCACATGAAATTATGGGTTATCTGAATGTTCAAGGCTTTTTTAATAAGTTCTTTAGGCCGAGTAGCGAATAGGCGGCTTGTGGTTGGAGTAGGCGGCTTGTAGCTCGAGTTTGGGTATAGACATGGCTTTCATTGGCGCTCCACGAACCTTTTCAAACACGAAACAGACCTCTGTCTCCTGAGACTCTGACAGTCGACCACGATGAAACCCAACCGCACCAAAGTCTTCCAGCGAACTGTCGCCAAACATGTTTAGTTCTACCGTATCTACAGGCGCACTGAAGTAAGCGCGAGGGATGGTCATTTTTTATAGCAATGATAATCCTGAGTGCCACTGCAAAAACTTATCTTTAATGTCATCAGGCAAGGGATCGTCCCATTGTTGACCTTGGGAAGAAAGTTAAAGGAAGACGCCAAATTTCCTTTAACTGGAGGCGGGCTTGCACCGCAGAAGGCGCAACAAGACCAATGGGGTCAAACACTGATGAGCCAAAACTAAGAACGTTCGTTGTGTGATGTCTCTCTGCAGATCACGACTTACACCTCGTCTTACTAACAGGGTGTCTTTTATATGATCCCATTTGAATCCTAAGACATGCGACGAGCTATCGGGACTTACGAGTATTTCTTTTACATTTTCGATTTCTTTGCTATTCAGGTCTAGCTATCTTGAGATCTCACGAATAATACTAATTAATTTGGTCAAATTGAATGTTCCTTTACAAAGCATCTTAAATAAATCTCTACTTGGGCTCACGGCTTGTTCAGCATTCGGCATTGAGTCCAAGTAGTCATCCATGTAAATTTTTTCGCAAACAGCTGCTGCGGCTTTAGGATAATTGGACACATTATGTTTAGCTGTCTGCTCTTGAGCGAAACTTGCGCACGTTAGTGATTCACGTGCTCCAAATGTATGACGAGTGTATTGATATACCGTCACTTCTGTTGATGGGTCTTTCCGCCACAGAAAACGTAAGGATGATTGGTCTTCCGGAAGGACTCCGACTTGGAGAAACATTCCCTCGATGTCGGCAGATACAGCAAACGTATGTTAATGGAAACGGTGTAGGACATACAGTTAGCGTTATATTAAATCTGAACCAACAAGAAGCGATTTGTTGAGCCAAAATCCATGAAACTTGAAAGCTCTGTTTAACACTCTTCGGGCCTTTCCGGGTTTGTTTGGGTTGATGACTGGATGGTGCGATAGGTATCACTCGCGGTTATGGCGCTCGCTTTTTTGGGTCTTGCGGTTCGACTTGAATGACATAACGCTTTTCGAGGTCGTCAGATATTGTTTTCTGATAATGGAGGCGCAGAGAATCGTCTTTACCTAAGCGCTTCTCCAATTACTTGAGCTGAACAAGTGCGGAGAAACAGTTGTTCTGCAATTTCAAATTATCATCTGCCCAAAGCAATTCGACTGAATGACGGAAACCATCGTGTTTGATAGTGCTTTCAAGAATGATAGAGGCTCTTTTCTCGGCTGATGATCTGGCCTCACCAGTTTTTTATGTACCATATGACTCCATTTCATACCAGGACTTGACTTGATCGACTCATTACGTCAACGATGTTACTTGTGAAGCAAGTGGTGTCAAAACCCGATGTGGACGGTAAGCAAACACTCAAAACCCAACCAACGGGTAAACGGACGGCTAGAGGAGAGTTTTAATTGCGGCTAGAAAGTACTCCAAAGGTCTGATGAAATAGTGAAAATCTTGTCCTAAGATTAGCTCTACATCTGAATATCTTAAGACTGACCGAGTGACGGGCTGCAAGTACGGGTAAGTTTCTTGAAACGAAGCCACATCAATTGTTTCAGACCCAATTTTGAGGGCTCCTCTAATGTAAACTGAAACTTCGAAGCCAGTTTGGATTCAGCAGTTTCTGAAGATACGGTAATCTCAGCTTCCTGAATATGAATTAGTTCTTTGGTTTTGATTCTATTGACCGTTATTTTCAAGTCTTGTCCTTTAAGATTGAGGCGTTTTGCAAGGCTTGACGACATGCATGAGTTGCTGCAAGCACTGTCGCACAAAATCAGCGCTTTGTTTTAGGTGATTGGAAGGAAAACTCTAAATATATCTCAGTGAGAAAACCCTTATGCGCACTGAGAGATGCGGAAAATGTGCTCAATTTAGATACAGTTTTCGCTTCGTGGCTGTCTAAGGTGTATTTTCTATGCTGGTTTAAGTAGCCAAACTGTTGGCATTGGCTCCTCGTTGTTCATGTTCTCGAGGAGGAAATACCATTTCTGCGCCGTGCAGCAGCACAGTATGGGTGCTGTAACAATTCGGCTTGGACAATTTTCTGGCTTTAGGGTGTTTTCGGATTTGTTGATTACCCTGGAGCAAGCAAAGCATAGTTTATTGTCCATGCTCAGCTTGGCTCTTTGAAAACGTGGCTGTCTTCTCTTTAATAACTTTGCACTTCCACAAGGGATGCTTGCCCTTGCAAGCAAAACATGGTGAAAATTTGGCACTGCTTTCTGTGCGCACATTCGAAGAGAACAGCTTAGTTGCGGCCTTTCTCTTGGTAACTTCTTTAGTTATCGGCTTACCTGATGTTGTGCGCATGCGCTCGTGCGCGTCCGCTTTCTCCGGTAATCACTCATTGAACTCATCTAACGATGGTCGGGATCAATGTCGTCGGCCAACTTGCTTAGCCCAAGCTTCTTACTTGTTGGGAGGTAACTTTCAGATCGCTTGGTTGAGGACCAACGTGCTCTCAAGCTCTGAGTAGTAGGAAAATGACTTGAATACTGCCACCAAACTCGATATTGTAGATGCAACACCAATCACACACTCGGAATTATGCATCTTAAGTAGTGGGAAAAATCTCGGTTTATCTGAATCAGCGCTCACAACTGTGTACGGTTGAACGAATTGACGCTCAAGATTTTTAAGAGCATCGGGATACAAGTCACCACAATAAGCAAACTCAGAAATTGCGGTTTTAGCCCTACCTGCAACCAGAGTTTTCAAGTAAGTAAGCTTTACATCGTTGGTCAAGTGTGCGGAATCCACTACGTCCCAGATTTGTCCGAATCACTCGTGCCACACTAGAGGAATACCATTAAAATGGAAAAGCTTCCGTTCAGGTAATGGGTCTTTCCTGCTCATGGAAAAAATGGCGTCTAAGTCTTCGAGCGTTACATGCTTAGATGACGAAGAAGACGGGTCAGTGGTGTCTGCTGGAACTGGTTGTACGAGAGTGTAGACTGGAATTTGAGTAGGCTGTTGCAATCCAGGCGGAAGTTGTGGCATACTTTCAGGTGCAGTATAGTATACAACGCCACCTCTTATGAAGCGTTCATGTTTACCGGCCCAGCATTTTGTGTCATATTTTTTAGTTAGTACGATAAAAAAAGTCGACTAGCAGCAGACACCCAGTTTGAAATTCTAGTTTGGTTATTGAAACCAAAATAAAACGGTTGAGTGCTTGAAGTAATCTGAGAGGGAATTGTTTGGCTCTGTTTGGATGTGTTATTGGAAAAAATTATTCGAATTTATTGGGTAGTTTGAAGCAGCAGCTTGGATTTACAGCTTCCATTACAGCTTGGGTTTATCAGAGTTACATTTGCAGTCTCCGCTGCTGTATTGTTAACTCAAACAGCAGTACGCTTACCGCTTGCCCTGATAATTGACTGACAGCTGGCAATTCAGACTTGCGACTATCGTCATCGCTTTCGATGATGTCATCTTGAAATTCAGTTTGGCCTTGACTATTGCTATTTTGGTCTTGACTAGCTTTTTCGTGTTCTCTTCACCTAACTTTTCGAATTGAAGCCTACTTAATTCTCTGCTGATGTAATATTGTATTTGCGGCTGTTACCTTAAAAGTTTTTTCTTATGCTCCAATTGATTTTGCTCCATTTCCCATTCTATCTCTTGACGATGAGCTTCCATTTTCCTCTTCTCGCATTCTAGTCTGTCTTCCTCTTCTCTCAATCTCAAAGCAACCTCATTTTTCTTTTCTATCTCCTCTATTTGCAGCTTTGCAAGCAGCAGTTTTTTCTTTTTTCAGTGGGAATCATTGAACTTGCCTCAGATCTTATACTATGGAGACGACTAGATCGTAAAGACGCAGCTTTTAGAGATCATTTGGGGGCTATCGATTGATAGGATTTTGCTTCAGTATCATCATCTGAAGACACGCAATCAAGGTAAGACCTGGCCTGTTTGATCACTTGATCATTTATTCAAGTTATCCGGTGTTATACGCTTTCAAATCAATCAACAGATTGCCTGAACCTTGACAAGATTTTGCTATGTTTGTCATAGCTTCGTTTTTCGATATCAACTTTTCAACTACAGCTTTGCACTTTTCTAACAGACCCTCGATTCTCACAATTCGCGTTTATTTCCCTATTGCCTATTTCAAAGAGCAATGATAGTCTAACAACTCTTTTTCTGATGTTTCTCTCGCCTCATATAACTTTTTATTTTTAGCTTGAATCTGGTCAGTCATAACTAAACAGTTATCTAAAAAAGAAACTCAGCACAACCTACGGTTTTGTATATGGATTTTTAACGGTTCGTTCACGGCAAGCCAGGGCACTACTAATCAGCTAACAGTTCGTGTCGGTTTCTTTTTTTTTAAGGGTGGGGATCCCGCAAATCGTGACTCGAGGTACCAACAACTACCTGGAGTGAACCGGTGATGAAAACTTTTCTGGACACAAATTTCTTGATATAAGGCTACGGTCTGTAGAGATTAGAATCGGACAATTTTCAAGTACTCGTCCGCTAAATTTTAAATTTTTTCCATTTTTTCGGATTTTTTCCAAAAAATTTTCCAAAAACTCTCCGAAAGTTTTGCGAAAATCTTTCTCGATAATTTCGGGTGTGCCGTATCACGTTATTTCGTTAGTACCAATACACTTTCAGCCTTGTAATTTTTTTTCAATTTTTCGCGTTTTTTGCTAACATTTTCCAAAATTCTTCGATTCTGATGTTAATATTGGTTTCCCGATATTTTCTTTTGGTTTTGGTCGCTTTTTGGATTCCTTTTGATTGATCGGCTTTTGGTCGTATTAAGGTAAACGGATCGGCTACAAGAGTTGATTCATTGTACGTTATCCTAGTAGCAATATTTCAACATTTGATTTATAACAACCAAAGATTTCTCAAAATTTACTGTTTTGTGTTTATTTTTTAATTTAATTTTCAACAATTTGGTAGTTTTTCTAGCTTGAATTGTGTGGATTCAAATCAAGGGTTCACGCAAAATTTGCAATCTGTTTTCAGTAATGTACCGTTGACAACAACATTTTATGCATAATTAGCACACACAGGCAAAAAAAAACTTAAGTTTTGGGATCAGTCTTACAAGTTTTTGGAGATTGAAATTTTTGGAGCGTTCACGGGAAAGAAGTTCAAAAAATTCAGTTGTCAAAAAAAGCACTAGCCCACGTTGACTAACATCCACAATACGCATACCTGAAAAGGCCTCTGTCAGCTTTCGGCTTGCAGAACTTTTTCGGTCAACTGGACAATCGGTCAACTCGGCTAAAAGCACTCCAGGACGAATTTTGGCCTTTTTCACTCTGCAATCGCACAATTCAGCCATCTGGACACTTTTGGTCAAACGCCCACTTTCGGTCAAACGCCCACTGTTGGCAAAACGCTCACTTTCGGCCTAACGCCAACTTTCGCCCAAACGCCCACTTCCGGCCAAACGGCCACTTTCGGCCAAACGGCCACTTTCGGCCAACCGACACATTTGGTCAAACGGCCACTTTCTGCCAAAACGCGGATAACAACTAATGCCAGCCCCTAATGATGTTGATCGAATTGTGCAATAGTCAAAGTGCTGCTCGAATTGAATTGCTACTCAATTCCCGAGTCGCGGCACCAAAAGAGTGACCGCGCTTAACTCAAAACCCTAAAATATCTCACAAAAAATAAGTAGAAGATGTAACCAATTTGAATTAATTCTGGAAAATAAGGTCATTTTGCTGTGTTTTTTATTAGTTTTTGTTACATGTAAATTTCGGTGTAAAAACATTGGTTTTTTGGGGGCTCAAACGTACGCCGAACCGGTCTGGTCAGTTTTTTAAGCTTTGTTCTAGACCACTCGGCCAACTGATCTTAATTTAGTTCAAATTACTCGGTTTTATATTCTCGCTCATGAGAGGTTTTTTGCGTGGCAACATTCTCCTCCCCCAAGGAAGCGAGAACGGGCGCGAATTTTGCTGCCGTACGGGTAATGTCACCATTAAAGGTTTTTAGCGGATCGGGCTACTCCAGCTTTTCCGAAGTTAAACGTTCTAGGACGGGCTGCAGGATAATCACCTCGGGGATTGGCGGACACTACTATCCACACCAAATCGCCTATCTTGAGTTCCTGTTCAAGAGAGGAGTGCCACTTGGCTCGCTTATTGAGACCTGGCACATAATCGCCTAGCCATTGTGTCCAACATGCATTTGCATATGCCTGCGCACTCACGAACCGTTTTCTATGGTTGAAATCTTCCTCAAAGCTTAGGAAAGGTAAGAGCTGCCCTAGCAGGAATTGATAAGGCGTAATAGCTTCCAAACTATCCGGATCACTGTTTATTGGAGTCAGTGGTCGCGCATTTAAAGATTGCTCGACCAAGCAGAATGTTGTATCCAGTACTTCTGTCGTCAGTTTGCGGGTTTCCAGTAGCGAAAAGAATGCACGAGAATGAATTATCTATTTTCTAATTATTAGACTGGTATTCAGTATGATAGTTCCGATCATTTATAGGGCAGTTGCTTTGCATGAACAGTTAGCATAAAAATTTCCATACAGAGTTAGTTTTCAAGAATTTTATGTGTGAGCTTTTGTATAAATTTTTTGATGGTTGCTCAAAATCAGAGTGGAAAAATTACATTAACACAAAATCACTCAAGACACAATCTGTCGTATGTTTTCTGTGGAACACAAAGTAGCACAAGTTTTTGAAGCAACAAACAATCTTTTTTCTCACCCACTAGATTATCACTCGTTAGAGCAGATCAACTGATTTATTGAAAAAATGGCAGACATCAAAACATACGCAAATTCAAACAAGGATAACCGGTTACTGTGCAAGTAGCACATCATGTTCCCTTCAGTCTTAAAAAATTACAACAAGCTTATTCGTCCATTTAGTGTCGTTTTTTTGGCTTGGTGTGGTAAAGAAATTTGAGCGGAAAAAAAAGCTTAAGCATTTTCCTCAGTCATGTAAAATATGCAAATTGGAAAATAATTTTTGAAGACAAATAACAAGAATAACAATAAATAAAAAAACAAAACTTTTTTATAATTTTTCAATTTTTTTCCCCAAAATTTGGAAGTTTTGATTCCTAACATTAAGCTAAAAACTCCAAAAACTAACTTCCTTAAAGTAAGACAATTTTTAAGGCTTAAATTAGGCATAAATAAGCTAATATAAACCTGCTCACAGGCTCGAAATTAGACGAAAAATCAAAAAAATTTCTCGACACCAGGGAAATTTTTTTAAAATAATTTGATGTCGTTCGAATTACGACTGAAATGGCTTTAATATAAAATTTCATGGAACCCAGTCCGATTATTATTTGTGGTAGCTGGTTTTGCGTGGAAAACAAAAAGAAAAAAAACTAAAACACACCCGAATACGAAATTCTTCCCCATTTTCAATGGTCTGAACAATTACTTGTAAAGAACCGGCCTACTAGCTTGTGCGTCGACAAGCACCCCCTTGTAAAAGAAGGCAGTTGACTCGTTATCTGGGTACTAGCTCATAACAAACAGGTCATTAAGACGAGAAATGAACTGTTCGAATATAAAATGAACTGCTCGAATTTGAGCGGTTTAATATTTTCAAAAAATCAATCTGAAGATTTGCGTGTAGCTTTGTCTTAAAGTCTTATCAAAAGCAGTTATCTTCTTAACAGCTGCTTCAATTTTGCTCAATAATATTTCGAATTTTGAAGAGTCCATTTCGACGAATATTTAATTAAAGTGAAAGTGAAACGTAAGGTGTTTTTTCTTGTTCATACCAGTTTCCAAAGGATTATTTTGGCACTCGGGGGATCCTTCTCGCACTGAAGTTGTTCCAATAAAAATCAATTATACTGGATTTTTGTGGTCTGTCTCCCTGAAACTCGAAAATAACCTATCATGCTGGATTAATAATAGATTAGAAACCGAACAAACAGAAATCAATTCACACCAATATAATCGAATATTAACATTTTGACCAAGAACCTGGATTTTCAAAATCTTTTGTATAGTTTCGTAAAACATGAAAACTTTTTGTATAACATGAAAAAATCAAAGGTAAAAAAAACAAAAGGACTTTTTTTAATTTGAGATTTTTTGTAAAAATCATCCCGTGACACGCCCAATAAAGTACAAATTGATAGATTTCGCTCCTAGTAAGAAATCATTAATGACAAATAATTTTCCTTTAACAAATTGGGAACGATTTATCAGACAGATCAAATCTCTGCTTACGCGTTAATAGCGCGAAATTTATCGCGCGTTAATAGTCCCAAATTGACCAAAATGTCAATCTTTAAACCCCCATAACTTAACGAAATAAATGATCGCAGGTGACATTTTTTTTCCAATTTAGGCTCAAAACCACAATACCTTTTGAATGCTAAAAAACACCGTCACAATGGCTAGTTAAAAAGCCAAAATTTGTCTGAAGAATAAAACTACCCCAAGAACAAATATTCCGTTACTTTCATTACAAAAGTCGGAACAAAAAGACATTAATACGACATGAGATGTATACCCCGAGACATTAGTACGACATTTGTCGGTTATCGGGTAAGGCGAATTATTTACGCATGGGAAGATATCCCGCACTACAAAATTTTTCCAATTAATTGAATAATTTATGCTGGGGGGGGGGGGCTTTTTCAACTTTTGATCTGAAACTTTTGACAAAATTTTTTATCATTCGAAAGCTATTTATCTCTTGGGCTCAAAATTAAAAACTAGTTATGTTTCCAGTGGTAATTTTTGGGGTTTAAAATTTGCCAATTTGGGATTAGTATTGCACGATACATTTCATGCTAGTCACGCTTAAGTGGAGATTTAGTCAGACAACCGCGTACTCATAATCGTCAGTAAGCAGACAAATACTTTATTAACCAATCAAAATCGAGACAAGATGAAATTAATATTTCATAATTATTTATTTCGTAAGTTTGCTTTTGCATCTCTATTCTGATTGCTTAAAATAGTATTTGTCTGCTTGCTTTTGAGTATCAATGCGCAGCCGAACATCCGGATAGCCGAAAACTAATTACACGGATAGCCGAATACCCTGAGAGCCGAAACGTTTTTGGTTCACGTTTTTGATTCAAAGAAAATTAAACTGAGAGAGGGGGGAATTGCTTCATAACAATATAAAATGTGATCTTTTTTTTTAGATCGTTCTTTTCAGGTCAACAGAAAACCGATCTTATCAACTATTTTCCACCTATTTCGAACTTTCATTATTTCAACTTTGGCTGCCCACATTTTCAAGTTTTAAAAAATTTTCAGAAAATGCATTTAATTAAAAATTTTTATGCAGGTATTATAAAAATAGTGAGTAATACAAATACGAATGCGCAAAAATCAAAAAAATCAATTAATTTTGGAAGTTTATGAAATGCATATTTTTTACGTAATTCATTGTCAAAATAATAACATGCATAGGGGGAATAGTTAAAACGGTCCAAAAGTTAACAAATTCTTAGAAAACTTAAGTTACCGGATAGTAAAAAAAAAACATTTTGTTCTCGGGCAGCCGAAAAAAAATTTTGCGTAATCAAAAGTAGTCTTCCCTTTGTTACACAAAAAAAGTTCTAGTCTATTGGATTTGTTGTTAGCTTTGATTGGAAAAAATTGTTCAAGACCAAGTTTTTATCCTCCCCCTCCCCCCAAAGCAGTTTGGGGGGGGGGGGGGGGAGAGAATGGTTCGTATTCACAGCGCCGAAAATTAAAAACCTATTCAGAACGCCAAAAATTAAAAAGCTATTCAGAACGCCAAAAATAAAAAAACTATTCACACCTTCGAAACTTTTTTGATCAAAATTACAAACATTTGGTTGAAATATAATTAACTGCGGCACATTTCCGCAATAACAGACTAGTATTTGTTCAAAATCCAGGCTCTTCTGCTGTAAAACTGCTTGACAACCTCGAGTTGACAAAATTTCCGTTTCTATTTCTCGGAAATGTATTTACAGCAATCATTTTTGTTTTGCTTTTTTCAGAATATATTTAAAACAATCCTTTTGCGTTATGAATAGCTACTGAGCGTTCGCCGCTGTGAATAGCTTAAAATTTTTTGGCGTTATAAATAGTTTTTTAATTTTTGGCCCAGTGAATGTTCGGCGCCGTGGGAACACCGGGCGGATATTAACTTGGTTTTTAGTTGGGATTTTTTAGCGATCAAAATCGAGCATTATACTTGCAGCGCTTACCAAATTTAATTTGAATTAAGCGCTGGAAAGGAAGATTAGAACCAGTTCAAAACAGGTATTTATTATATTCACTAAGATTCTTGATAACTATCACTGGTAAAATACTTTGAACTAACCAATCATGATCCATGACTAAAACTTACGATATTTTGTAAGCCGAAACGATATATAGTTTCAGCCAGAGAAGAATAATTTAACTTAGAAAGCAGTTGATCTTCTTCTCCTCTAACCTCGCACGAATACCAGAACAAACTGGATCTATTGACACTAGGAAATGTAAGAGTAATTTCAGCACCAGAGCATTCTGAATTTAACTTACAGCTTAGTTGCTTCTTCCCAGAGACCAAATCGTAACAAACCAGTATACTCTAAATCTATTGAGACTAAGAGTATAAGAGTAAGATTAAGATCGGTATTAGACAAAGAAATTGCACGAATCTATCCGGCCGAAAATAAGATAGCGTGACGAACAGATGGTGTACCTTATCCGAAAGTACTCTATGAAAAAACCATCCCGGACTTAAACTAATCTGGTGCGACCAACGAGTCTCAAGCAGGACTATACCAATTTAATTTGATTTAGAAAAAACAAAACATAGAATAGACAATTAGATAAGCAAAAAGCAACAAGAGAAAACACCAAATCGAAATAAAAATAGCTTATTTCGAGGTCTAATCAAATCAAAAAAGATAATAAAGCTTAGGTCACGTCCAGGACAACAGACCAAACTTTTGAATCGCAAAGCAAGTGAAAAAGTAGACTACAACGATTATTCATCTACAAAACTGTTTATGCAGTAAATATCCATTCATCACTATATGTACTGCAATAAATAGAAATTTCAAATTGATTCCCCGGCCAAAAATTATAAAACTATCTATAAGTAATATTCTAAAAACCATCTGGTCGACAAAAAAACTCATATCTACCTCAAACCTCCAAAAATCTGCAGTAATTTTGTAACATTTTCAAACTTTATTGTTTATTAAAAATATGGAAAAAAAGTTGTAAGTGGAAGCATTTAGACCAATTTTTTTTTTAAAAAACATGTAAATCCTCGCTTCTCGAGGATCTTTTCTCTTATTATTTTTCTTCACCGAAAAAAAAAACAGGATTTGAAAACTACTAACTTAAACTCAATTTAAGAAAACAAAGACTTCTTTTGGATTTCTAACCATTTTCAAAGTGTTGAAATTATAATTAAATTTTGTCAAAGTCTATCCTTGTTTAACTTAAACCTTAACTTGGTTCATCTAGAAACATATCATCAAGGCTACAATTAGATCCTTAAAACTTTAATCTGAAATACAAACTGTAAAATTTCATTCATATCTTTTATTTTGAATTAACTTTAGAATTCAGATAATCAAGGTTGACCTCGGATCACTTAATAAGTTATCCCCACCTCTGAAATTACTGTCTAACAAGCTCAAACGTCTAGATTTACTTTCCAACTCTTATATACGCCCAGGAATAAGTGAAACTTTTACAACAAACTAACCATTCAAATTAGGCTAAACAGTGAATAACCTCGGTTACTCACCCTTCAGTTGAAGCCTACCTCTTAATTGAACCAGGCCTAGAATGTTCTTTGGAACTAGTAAGAAACAAAACAGTATCTAGCGATCTACTTGTGTTCTAATTATAGCTGAACGTTGTGCATTGATTTACTATTCTCCCTCCTTTGATCTCATATCAAACCCCATTTAATTAAGAATAAGTTTACTAAAATTTGATGAACGTCACATTCGTTTGAGATCAGTTAAAAGTTGTTCTTTCGAATTGATATACTCTCTTCGCAACCCGTATTGCCACGACAAACTACCCCGAGGATTAGGATAACCTCACAAAACTTGTAAGGGCTAACAGTTTAGGATTTAGAAACTGACACCTGGATTTTGCATCAATCATTCTAACACTCATGTCAAAAACCAATTTGGGAAAAAAACAAACAAATTTTTTTCATAAATTTTTAATGAAAGATTCTAAATACGACCTCATTTTTACACCACACAAACAAAAAGAGGTTATATTCGATCAAAAAAGAAAGCTACATTTTTGTAAACGAAAACAAATATTAAAAACTAGTTTTTCCAGAACACGAAACGCTGTTTCGGAATCTGACTCAAGGACTATACAAAAACTTGAAAACCTCAGAGATCTTTTGCACGACACAAATGAACCAGTAGACAATCAAGGATAGTTTTCTGAATCCGAAGCCACAACAGCGTAATCATTAAAAAGCAAAAGCAGAATTAAAAATACAAAAAGTCTAAAACCCGTAGGATTATGTAACTGGAATCAACCCAAAAGACACAATCAAAGTTATACATTAACTGTATTATTGCACAAAAATTGACTCAGTACGACTAAAAGTTTGACGATGGTTTGTCATTTATCCAACCAGTGACCTATCAAGAGGACAAGTCAATGTTTGCCTTAATCGGATAGTGAATTTGTTTGGAAAAGGAAACAGTTCGTGCCAACGAGAGTTTCCAGAGGTAAAAAAAATACTAGATGACTGCTTACCCGGTATTAGCTACATAACCTCTTATTATGGCATATTCACTATCAAAATTTTTTTACCACCAAATTTAAACAATCAAACACCATCACAGCAAATAAAAGCAGATAAAATGTTGTTACGGAATATATCTAAGAAATTTTAACCTAAAAATTTACAAAGAGCAAACTAAATTTTCACAAATGATGTTTTTTCAATCGTTTACAGTTATATTTCAAAACTGGAAACAAATGAAACGTTGTAAAAACTAGAACAGACATAGAAGTTTCACAAATAATGAAAATCAACCTAAAAATAACAATAGCATGGTTCATTAAAGATTACTTGCAACATAATTTAGATTTAATTGCAAAAGCTCGAAAAAAAATTCCAACACAAAAAGACAAAGAAACAATTTTAACAGATGAAACAGATTTTTCATGGGACCTAGAGAGGTATCACAATTTTTTCAATATACCAAATGTTATCTCCAGCGCAGCAATTGAAACTATTTCAGTAGATAAAGACTACGTAAGAGTAACTCCTGTAACAACATATACCACACCATTATATTAGAACACAATGTTTACGATAGAACAATTAATAACAGCCTCAACTCAATTTTATGAAAACAAAATACACCCTAAACGGAACTACAAACCTTACACAACAAGATATTCAAACGCCATCACGTTTTGTAAGAGAAGAAAATGTTGAAACAAAACCTACAACAAAGCAACAAAGTATATCACCTATAAGTCCTACAATCCTACAATACTCCGTTTCCACAAACAACATTACAATCGACCATTAAGCCAACCGTTTTTCCTGAATTTTCTTATATGGATTACCACACGTACTAACCAGTACCTGAAAAACGTCCACCAAAATATACAATTGGAAACAATTTTGCATATCAAAATTTTGATTTTTATTCAAACAAAACTATTGGCAATCCAGTCAGTCACAACACTAATCCTCGTCACAACACAACCTCAGTTTTAAAATTGCAATTATAATCAACGAACGTCTACCCAATAACTCAATCCGTAAGCTTCAATGAAAAAAGAAAAACCTAAGCAGACCACACTGAAAACGATTCATTTTCACTACTCACTATTCATTACTCACCCAAGTAATAGACAAATCAATAGAAACCAACCACATCAATCAGAAGATGAAGATAGCTTCCATCGAAATTGACAACAAAAAAGCTCTCACCACCAAATTCATAAATGGAATGACAGAGATCAAACAGATGATATCCTTCGAACAGATATTTTCGAAGCTTATACCAATTTATCCAGACCACATCAAACAGAACAAAAATCTTTTATAGGACCAAAATTTGCATGACCTAGTTATAATCTACAATCACAGTATTCAATGAATACTCAAGACTACCAACCAGAATCAATGAGTAATGAAATCCCGTTACCTCGCTACTCACAACAGGACATTACCAAAACTCAACTCACAAATTTACAAAAAGAGCTAAAACAGCGGAATCATTTCGAATGACAATGAAACCATACCTTATGGGCGGATCATTTATAACATCAAACAAACCACTAATGGTTTTCACAAGCACAGATCCTTAAAACTCAGTAGAGGATTATTTAAACTATGTCACATCCGACCTAGTAACAAATATAGGCACAAATCCTGTAAAAAAAATCTCTTGATCAGAGTTGATTTCTTTGACGTACAGCACTGATGCAAACCACACTGAACGGTGCAGCCCAAAAATGCTTTTGAGTTTTACCACCAGAAACTAAATCCAATTGAAAACATTTTACCGAAGATTACTCAAAATGTTTGACTCAGAAAAAAAACGTCAAAGACTTTTTTGTGATGAAATCCGCAAATTTCCAAATCAATATTGAAAAAAAATCGCTGTAAGAAGAGAAACCTTGGTACGGACAGCAATTTCTCTAAGCAC
Organism: Symsagittifera roscoffensis; assembly: GCF_963678635.1. NCBI lineage: Eukaryota > Metazoa > Xenacoelomorpha > Acoela > Convolutidae > Symsagittifera > Symsagittifera roscoffensis. The sequence goes on from NC_087069.1 coordinate 16,760,845, forward strand.
AAATGACTAGAGAAACAAAAAAATGCAGAAATTCTAACGATGACAATAACACCACAATTAGGGAAATAAGCACAAAAAATAGAGCATCACATCCATCATCAAATAGCGAACCAGTTATAGATTACCGCAAACTCGGAGACAAATTAAAACCATCAGAAATCACAGTGAAACTAGACGAAACAGAAATTTTAAAATTACAATTTGTCAATGAAATTCAGACCACTACATCACACACGAAAAACATTCAAGACCCCGATTGTGAATTAGCAAAATTCTCAATATATACAAATAACAGCAAAATTTAAAATAAAATCCTCATTTAAAATATGGTGTAACTATTGCCTCAGATTGCTGAAACAGTATTGCTGAATGTAGACAAAAAAACCAGATAAATCAAATCGACAACCAAAACAAAAAGGACCAAACAGATCTTCGTACCAAAACATGAAGAAAGATCAAAATCTACCGAACCATTCAAAGCAATCATAGCTCAGGAAAATCACTTCTGCCCAGCTATAGTAACAGCAGATCACAATCAGCAATTATCAACAATTTTCAAGAACGATCCACAGATAGACGAAATTCGCAATATTATTCACAAAATAGGTATAACCGATCAAATAGTCAAAACAACCAGTTAGGAAACAACAATTCAAGATCTAACTTTATTATGATTCTAACTATCATAGAAATTGATCAAATTTTAACAACCGAAATCAATATTGTTCAAATGATCGTTCTGGATACTCCTCATATAATCGCAATAGGAGTTGCTTAAACAATCGCAATAGAAATTTTTCAAATGATAGATCTAGAAACTGGTCAAATGACGATTCCAATAGCAGAAATTACAGCAAGTCTCCTGAAAACTTGATTAACTACAGGAATAGAAACAGTAACTACCAAAACAGATCATAAAATTTTTTTCAGTCGCCACATCGAAATATTTCACAGTATTAAAAAAATCATAATAATTACAGAACACCACAGACAAATAAATCAGGTACAAACCACCAATGAAACAATTTCAGACCCACCAGAAAAAAAAACACAGAAACTTCAGAATTGAAACTAAATCTTATACAGATGATGAAAGTGAAAACGAAAGCACCTTATTTATTATAATGCTGAAAATAGAAAACGATTATGAAACTCCAGTACACTCTGCTCATTATCAAAATGAATACACGAGCAGTAATTTCTACGACATAAACCTTAATCAAACAGCTAAACAATATTATATTCCATGTATTTTTGACAATCAAGCAAACACGATTAATATATAGCTAAACACAACACCAATTTACCTCCGACTAGAAAAAAAATTCGAAATTTTTTTGGAAAGCCTAAAAAAAATGCAATAACCAGAGCTTGAAATTAATTTCTTAATAGATTCAGCAGCAAAATCAATTATTATTAACGTCAAGACATTGAAGGAAATACATTTCAACTTCTTCTTTCCAAGACTTTGAGCAAATTGGCTACAGCACAAGGCACAAGATTAAAAATTTATAAAAAAAACTCAAGCATACCAACAAAAAAATGGAACAAAACAATTTTGGAACAAGTTTCTAATAAAAATCCTTAATCAAATACTTGACATTACAGGTTTTAAACACAATATAATATGTATACCGTTTATTACTAAATATATACCAAAATTAATGTCCTGAACAGTAAATTACAAGCTAAAGAGAAATGCACAATAACAAATAATACCTACTTAAACACTTTTTCAACGACCTAATAAACATCTCCATTGTTTTCAAAAATTTACCTTATAAATAACCAACAATGAAAACATTCAAAACCATTCACTGGGTATGCAAATAAATTTTCGATCAACCATGTTCACCAATACAAAAGGATCAAACACTCAGCAATTGTACATGTTTGACTTTAAGTTCAGACCAATCCACAATTTCTTGAGAATAACTATCTCATCAATCAAATACACAAAAAAGATATATATGTACTCGCATTACATATATACTACAACTCACCATACAACCAATTTCTTTAAAACCATTCACTGGGTATGCAAATAAATTTTCGATCAACCAAGTTCACCTATACAAAAGGATCAAAACACTCAGCAATTGTACATGTTTGACTTTGAGCTCAGACCAATCGACAATTTCTTGAGAAAAGCTATCTCATCAATCAAATACACAAAAAAGATTTATATGTACTCGCATTACATATATACTATAACTCACCATACAAACTGACACTTTCCCTAGGATTACTCGGATATTGCGAAACAAACGCAACCTTATACCTAACTAACGAAAGAGTATACCCAGTAAACAATAATTTAAAATGTTTAGAAGTTTTCCAATCTACAGTCTTAAGCGAAGAAGTGTCAATTCACAATATCATCAATGAACCAAAAATAAACACCGATTATTTTAGAAAACTCCTAAATTTAAACCTTCCTTTCAATTTTCAAAATACACAATAAAATCGAAAAATTTCCTAATAAGGTTTATTTTCCAACACTCTCGAATAAATGAAACAGAATTTGAAAAACTTTCAAAATTCGATGTCCGAAAAATAATCACGATTGCATCTTCCACTCAAACCCGACGCATCAACGCGCAAGAAAGCAACGCGCAAGTAAAGTTCCAATACATCTACAGGACAAAGTAAAAAGATGTCTAGATATTCTCGAGCAATATGAAATTATCTCACCAGTAAATAAAATACAACAATCCATACAATGTTTAAGCAAGAAATGAATCCCTCAAGATAGTTTTAGACGCAAGATATTAAAATTCTCTGATCGCTGAATCAATTTTATAACATTGAATGGACACTGGAACATCAATAAGACTTCGACTAAATTACAAAACCTATAGCCGAACAAACCTCAGATACTATCCCAGACCCAAACCTACCATTTTATGCAATGTGTGACGCATCAACATGGAATCGACGCAGCACTTTTGCAATCTCACCAAGGAACAAACCAAAAGAACTTAAGATCAGCAAACTCAAGACATGCAGTATTATGACTCTTTACATTAATGAGAGAGTATACCGCAATAATATATACTTTAAAAGGAAATGGATTGTTAATCTTTGGCTCAAAACATTTAACAGTTTCACCTACAGATCACAAACCTATTATCTTTATCTTTACACAAAAACCTAATGCTAATCATAGAGTATATAGAATTCAAACCTTTCTAAAGGAAACTTCCAAACTTACAAATAGTCTTGAAAGCAGGTAATAACTTTGCTTCAGCAGATATAGTTAGTAGAAACACAGCACCAGGTTTACTTTTACATAAAATAGCCGTTTAAATACCACGAAAAATAAATTTCTCTCTTGCTTAAGATTAAACATCACCACGATTAGAACGGAAATAAGCAGTAAAAATTTGATTCCGATAATAAAAAAATCGACCAATAGGAGCATTTTTCACTTTATTTAGAGTCCCAAAACAATCCTTATGAAGTCGAGTAAACAGTAAACAACACAATAAAACCTATACCACAGTCTTCATGGATGAAAAACAAGTCACAAATAAAAACACAAAAACAAATACCACAACGAAATAAATCAGTTCCATTAACAGTGAAAAAATATTATCAGGCACAATCATTTTAGCAGGATCATCAGATAATTAAAAAAAAAAAATAAAATGTTTGATCTAAGAAATCAAGTTGATAACGTACCCCTATCATCTCAAGAAATCCAAAACCTTTTCTCGCCATGCACAGTTAAACTGACAACCAACCTTCTCAAAGAATTTCAAAATTTTGACCCTGTCATCCTCCAATTGAAATCTTGGCATAACTACAAAACTAAACCCGGAAAAGCCAGTTTTACTATCTTAGGAAACAAAACATTACTAGGATCCAAAAATTTAACAACACCTCAAAAACCGAAAACATAGATATTTTAAAAAATCATTACAGAGATACAAGAGTACCCTGTCTACCACTAAGTTTAATTTTAGTAGCATTCTACACAACCCACTCTATAAATTCAAAAATACATATTGGATCCAAAAAAAAAACATATCATAATTGTACCAAAATTTTTTTCTTTGCCAACGCACCAGGATGCATTCAAGTAATTTGCGAGAATTGTCTCAGCTGCCATCTGAATCAACCGTTTCCACATCCATGACAAATCGCAGAAAAGGAAGACAAAGTAAATATTTAAATCGTAGAATGACATATGATACAAAAGGCCCTATATCACAATCTTCCGAGGGAAATTCATATATAATGTTCCTTGTAGACGCATTTACCCACCTTCTAGCACTAAAATCTGTTCTGCACTGAAATGTTGATCATGCACACACAACAATTTTTGAACATTGGATAGCCAATTTCGGATTATCCGAAATCCTTGATTTGGACAACGGAACAGAACAACTTTATAATGAGATTTTCAGTATATCTCAATTGAATAATACTAAACACAAGCCTGGAGCCTAACACGCTCCATGAACAAATGGATTGGTTGAAGGCTTGAATCGTTCACTACAAGAACACGTCCGATGAATGATTAACTGAAAGTATAAAAAAAACTGAATGATCAACAGATGGAAAAAAATTACCACTTGCATATATTTCTTGAATCAAATCAACATTTGGATTATAACTTTAAGGAATGGTTTCTAATCAAAAACCACGTAGGCCAATAACGTTGACCGCAAACGCTTCAAAAACATTCACGGACATTGCCAATAAAAAAAAAAGACTCATTGTGTGATAATTTACTACTCCTAATTAATGATGAAGATCATTTTCAACACCTATAAATTTCAAACTTAGCCTCCGGTACCCACAGGGAATGGATTTTAAATAGAGATGAAAGATACAATGAAATTTATCCAAAAATCGAAAAAAACTACTGCAAAAACAAAACTGTGAATCTCAAAATAATTCATGCTTTATATCAATTTCAGATTTAAAATTTGTATTATCTCCGAATAATCAATTTCAGATACCACACCATTATATTAGAACACAATGTTTACGATAGAACAATTAATAACAGCCTCAACTCAATTTTATGAAAACAAAATACACCCTAAACGGAACTACAAACCTTACACAATAAGATATTCAAACGCCATCACGTTTTGTAAGAGAAGAAAATGTTGAAACAAAACCTACAACAAAGCAACAAAGTATATCACCTATAAGTCCTACAATCCTACAATACTCCGTTTCCACAAACAACATTACAATCGACCATTAAGCCAACCGTTTTTCCTGAATTTTGTTATATGGATTACCACACGTACTAACCAGTAACTGAAAAACGTCCACCAAAATATACAATTGGAAACAATTTTGCATATCAAAATTTTGATTTTTATTCAAACAAAACTATTGGCAATCCAGTCAGTCACAACACTAATCCTCGTCACAACACAACCTCAGTTTTAAAATTGCAATTATAATCAACGAACGTCTACCCAATAACTCAATCCGTAAGCTTTAATGAAAAAAGAAAAACCTAAGCAGACCACACTGAAAACGATTCATTTTCACTACTCACTATTCATTACTCACCCAAGTAATAGACAAATCAATAGAAACCAACCACATCAATCAGAAGATGAAGATAGCTTCCATCGAAATTGACAACAAAAAAGCTCTCACCACCAAATTCATAAATGGAATGACAGAGATCAAACAGATGATATCCTTCGAACAGATATTTTCGAAGCTTATACCAATTTATCCAGACCACATCAAACAGAACAAAAATCTTTTATAGGACCGAAATTTGCATAACCTAGTTATAATCTACAATCACAGTATTCAATGAATACTCAAGACTACCAACCAGAATCAATGAGTAATGAAATCCCGTTACCTCGCTACTCACAACAGGACATTACCAAAACTCAACTCACAAACTTACAAAAAGAGCTAAAACAGCGGAATCATTTCGAATGACAATGAAACCATACCTTATGGGCGGATCATCTATAACATCAAACAAACCACTAATGGTTTTCACAAGCACAGATCCTTAAAACTCAGTAGAGGATTATTTAAACTATGTCACATCCGACCTAGTAACAAATATAGGCACAGATCCTGTAAAAAAATCTCTTGATCAGAGTTGATTTCTTTGACGTACAGCACTGATGCAAACCACACTGAACGGTGCAGCCCAAAAATGCTTTTGAGTCTTACCACCAGAAACTAAATCCGATTGAAAACATTTTACCGAAGATTACTCAAAATGTTTGACTCAGAAAAAAAACGTCAAAGACTTTCTTGTGATGAAATCCGCAAATTTCCAAATCAATATATAAGAAAAACTCGGTGTAAGAAGAGAAACCTTGGTACGGACAGCAATTTCTCTAAGCACAAATGACTAGAGAAACAAAAAAATGACAGAAATTCTAACGATGACAATAACACCACAATTAGGGAAATAAGCACAAAAAATAGAGCATCACATCCATCATCAAATAGCGAACCAGTTATAGATTACCGCAAACTCGGAGACAAATTAAAACCAGCAGAAATCACAGTGAAACTAGACGAAACAGAAATTTTAAAATTACAATTTGTCAATGAAATTCAGACCACTACATCACACACGAAAAACATTCAAGACCCCGATTGTGATTTAGCAAAATTCTCAATATATACAAATAAAAGCAAAATTTAAAATAAAATCCTCATTTAAAATATGGTGTAACTATTGCCTCAGATTGCTGAAACAGTATTGCTGAATGTAGACAAAAAAACCAGATAAATCAAATCGACAACCAAAACAAAAAGGACCAAACAGATCTTCGTACCAAAACATGAAGAAAGATCAAAATCTACCGTACCATTCAAAACAATCATAGCTCAGGAAAATCACTTCTGCCCAGCTATAGTAACAGCAGATCACAATCAGCAATTATCAACAATTTTCAAGAACGATCCACAGATAGACGAAATTCGCAATATTATTCACAAAATAGGTATAACCGATCAAATAGTCAAAACAACCAGTTAGGAAACAACAATTCAAGATCTAATTTTATTATGATTCTAACTATCATAGAAATCGATCAAATTTTAACAACCGAAATCAATATTGTTCAAATGATCGTTCTGGATACTCCTCATATAATCGCAATAGGAGTTGCTTAAACAATCGCAATAGAAATTTTTCAAATGATAGATCTAGAAACTGGTCAAATGACGATTCCAATAGCAGAAATTACAGCAAGTCTCCTGAAAACTTGATTAACTACAGGAATAGAAACAGTAACTACCAAAACAGATCACAAAATTTTTTTCAGTCGCCACATCGAAATATTTCACAGTATTAAAAAAATCATAATAATTACAGAACACCACAGACAAATAAATCAGGTACAAACCACCAATGAATTAACTTCAGACCCACCAGAAAAAAAAACACAGAAACTTCAGAATTGAAACTAAATCTTATACAGATGATGAAAGTGAAAACGAAAGCACCTTATTTATTATAATGCTGAAAATAGAAAACGATTATGAAACTCCAGTACACTATGCTCATTATCAAAATGAATACACGAGCAGTAATTTCTACGACATAAACCTTAATCAAACAGCTAAACAATATTATATTCCATGTATTTTTGACAATCACGCAAACACGATTAATATATAGCTAAACACAACACCAATTTACCTCCGACTAGAAAAAAAATTCGAAATTTTTTTTGGAAAGCCTAAAAAAAATGCAATAACCAGATCTTGAAATTGATTTCTTAATAGATTCAGCAGCAAAATCAATTATTATTAACGTCAAGACATTGAAGGAAATACATTTCAACTTCTTCTTTCCAAGACTTTGAGCAAATTGGCTACAGCACAAGGCACAAGATTAAAAATTTGTAAAAAAACTCAAATATACCAACAAAAAAATGAAACAAAACAATTTTGGAACAAGTTTCTAATAAAAATCCTTAATCAAATACTTCACATTACAGGTTTTAAACACAATATAATATGTATACCGTTTATTACTAAATATATACCAAAATTAATGTCCTGAACAGTAAATTACAAGCTAAAGAGAAATGCACAATAACAAATAATACCTACTTAAACACTTTTTCAACGACCTAATAAACATCTCCATTGTTTTCAAAAATTTACCTTATAAATAACCAACAATGAAAACATTCAAAACCATTCACTGGGTATGCAAATAAATTTTCGATCAACCAAGTTCACCAATACAAAAGGATCAAACACTCAGCAATTGTACATGTTTGACTTTAAGTTCAGACCAATCCACAATTTCTTGAGAATAACTATCTCATCAATCAAATACACAAAAAAGATATATATGTACTCGCATTACATATATACTACAACTCACCATACAACCAATTTCTTTAAAACCATTCACTGGGTATGCAAATAAATTTTCGATCAACCAAGTTCACCTATACAAAAGGATCAAAGGATCAAAACACTCAGCAATTGTACATGTTTGACTTTGAGCTCAGACCAATCGACAATTTCTTGAGAAAAGCTATCTCATCAATCAAATACACAAAAAAGATTTATATGTACTCGCATTACATATATACTATAACTCACCATACAAATTAACACTTTCCCTAGGATTACTCGGATATTGCGAAACAAACGCAACCTTATACCTAACTAACGAAAGAGTATACCCAGTAAACAATAATTTAAAATGTTTAGAAGTTTTCCAATCTACAGTCTTAAGCGAAGAAGTGTCAATTCACAATATCATCAATGAACTAAAAATAAACACCGATTATTTTAGAAAACTCCTAAATTTAAACCTTCCTTTCAATTTTCAAAATACACAATAAAATCGAAAAATTTCCTAATAAGGTTTATTTTCCAACACTCTCGAATAAATGAAACAGAATTTGAAAAACTTTCAAAATTCGATGTCCGAAAAATAATCACGATTGCATCTTCCACTCAAACCCGACGCATCAACGCGCAAGAAAGCAACGCGCAAGTAAAGTTCCAATACATCTACAGGACAAAGTAAAAAGATGTCTAGATATTCTCGAGCAATATGAAATTATCTCACCAGTAAATAAAATACAACAATCCATACAATGTTTAAGCAAGAAATGAATCCCTCAAGATAGTTTTAGACGCAAGATATTGAAATTCTCTGATCGCTGAATCAATTTTATAACATTGAATGGACACTGGAAAATCAATAAGACTTCGACTAAATTACAAAACCTATAGCCGAACAAACCTCAGATACTATCCCAGACGCAAACCTACCATTTTATGCAATGTGTGACGCATCAACATGGAATCGACGCAGCACTTTTGCAATCTCACCAAGGAACAAACCAAAAGAACTTAAGATCAGCAAACTCAAGACATGCAGTATTATGACTCTTTACAATAATGAGAGAGTATACCGCAATAATATATACTTTAAAAGGAAATGGATTGTTAATCTTTGGCTCAAAACATTTAACAGTTTCACCTACAGATCACAAACCTATTATCTTTATCTTTACACAAAAACCTAATGCTAATCATAGAGTATATAGAATTCAAACCTTTCTAAAGGAAACTTCCAAACTTACAAATAGTCTTGAAAGCAGGTAATAACTTTGCTTCAGCAGATATAGTTAGTAGAAACACAGCACCAGGTTTACTTTTACATAAAATAGCCGTTTAAATACCACGAAAAATAAATTTCTCTCTTGCTTAAGATTAAACATCACCACGATTAGAACGGAAATAAGCAGTAAAAATTTGATTCCGATAATAAACAAATCGACCAATAGGAGCATTTTTCACTTTATTTAGAGTCCCAAAACAATCCTTATGAAGTCGAGTAAACAGTAAACAACACAATAAAACCTATACCACAGTCTTCATGGATGAAAAACAAGTCACAAATAAAAACACAAAAACAAATACCACAACGAAATAAATCAGTTCCATTAACAGTGAAAAAATATTATCAGGCACAATCATTTTAGCAGGATCATCAGATAATAAAAAAAAATAAATAAAATGTTTGATCTAAGAAATCAAGTTGATAACGTACCCCTATCATCTCAAGAAATCCAAAACCTTTTCTCGCCATGCACAGTTAAACTGACAACCAACCTTCTCAAAGAATTTCAAAATTTTGACCCTGTCATCCTCCAATTGAAATCTTGGCATAACTACAAAACTAAACCCGGAAAAGCCAGTTTTACTATCTTAGGAAACAAAACATTACTAGGATCCGAAAATTTAACAACACCTCAAAAACCGAAAACATAGATATTTAAAAAAATCATTACACAGATACAACAGTACCCTGTCTACCACTAAGTTTAATTTTAATAGCATTCTACACAACCCACTCTATAAATTCAAAAATACATATTGGATCCAAAAAAAAACATATCATAATTGTACCAAAATTTTTTTCTTTCCCAACGCACCAGGATGCATTCAAGTAATTTGCGAGAATTGTCTCAGCTGCCATCTGAATAAACCGTTTCCACATCTATGACAAATCGCAGAAAAGGAAGACAAAGTAAATATTTAAATCGTAGAATGACATATGATACAAAAGGCCCTATATCACAATCTTACGAGGGAAATTCATATATAATGTTCCTTGTAGACGCATTTACCCACCTTCTAGCACTAAAATCTGTTCTGCACTGAAATGTTGATCATGCACACACAACAATTTTTGAACATTGGATAGCCAATTTCGGATTATCCGAAATCCTTGATTTGGACAACGGAACAGAACAACTTTATAATGAGATTTTTAGTATATCTCAATTATATAATACTAAACACAAGCCTGGAGCCTAACACGCTCCATGAACAAATGGATTGGTTGAAGGCTTGAATCGTTCACTACAAGAACACGTCCGATGAATGATTAACTGAAAGTATAAAAAAAACTGAATGATCAACAGATGGAAAAAAATTACCACTTGCATATATTTCTTGAATCAAATCAACATTTGGATTATAACTTTAAGGAATGGTTTCTAATCAAAAACCACGTAGGCCAATAACGTTGACCGCAAACGCTTCAAAAAACATTCACGGACATTGCCAATCAAAAAAAAAGACTCATTGTGTGATAATTTACTACTCCTAATTAATGATGAAGATCATTTTCAACACCTATAAATTTCAAACTTAGCCTCCGGTACCCACAGGGAATGGATTTTAAATAGAGATGAAAGACACAATGAAATTTATCCAAAAATCGAAAAAAACTACTGCAAAAACAAAACTGTGAATCTCAAAATAGTTCATGCTTTATATCAATTTCAGATTTAAAATTTGTATTATCTCCGAATAATCAAATTCAGATAAAATTTGTATCATCTCAATTTCAGATTTGACATTTGTATTATCTCCAATTTTCACAATACAGAAAGGAGTTTCGGAAATACAGAACCATTATTAAAATACCATACCAAATTAAAGAGAAACCTACAGCTATAACATACAAACTATTTGATCAAAATAAAACAGAAATGAAACAAAATATAAATAACCTCTTACTTCATCACCCCAAGAAACTTATTCTTTGCGACAATTTTTCATTTTTACTGGTCCTCCCATGGTTGAAACACCTCAAGAAAACGTTCATCTTAAATCAACTGATATTCCAAAAATTTTACCACAATTATCAAAAAAAAACAATTTAAAATATACCAGAAAAACATTCTAAAGACACCGCCACGACACATTGAACAAAAGAAAAGAGCAAAATAAACATCTAATAAATGAAATAAAAGAAAATTCAAAACAACGTCAGTCATCTCCAACCCGCAGTCAACCAAGAAAAGACTATAAAAATTTCATTCCTCAATCTAAAACATTCAACCACCACATATTTAATTATCGAATTCTTGATACACATTTGAGAAACCAACAATTCTAAAAATATAACCACAGTTAGGAAAATTCTTAGAAATAATCATGCGAACATAAAATCTAGTTTGATAATTTCCGACATAAACTCTAGTTTGAATTAAAACTATAGTTTTTTTAAGACCTTCTGGTCAAAAATAGGCATACCCTAGTACTAGACAAAAAAAATCATTTTACAGCTAAGACCACCTCTTATCAATCAATACCAAAATCAAAATATTAAGTAAGATCAGAAACCAAAAAAACTTTAAAAGCCAATAAGAAAATAAACCCAAAAAAATTCATAGGATCAATCAGCCTAAAATAACTCTACCCCACAAAAACCCTTTGATTATCAAATAAATAAAAACCAAAATTGGCAATTTTATATCCAACCCTCCAGACTCTTGTACCCCAAAACTTTTCCATACCCAACCCGCTTGTCAAATATCAATAAACAAACCGACCCCACTCGATATTACATTTAAAAAAGTAATAATCTTCCAAAAAAGCAATTCACTTTTCGAAAGCTCACTTTAAAACTTTTAAAAACACTTCTTTTCAATTTCATACAAAATTACCAAACATTTTTAACTTTCGAATTTTCCAATAATTTAGAAGTAATAATTATTACTTTTATAGTTTTTTTTGTGATATTTGCAACTTTCTACTTTTCCAAACTATCGAAAATCTAAGCAAGTACTATAATGAAAAAGACCTCCTAACACTTTTTGTCATTTTTCCAATTTTAATTGCCTCCCTCACATTGACTCCTTATAAATGTGTAAAAACTGCAATAATTGCATTTGTTTTAGCCATCGTTCTTAATATGATTTTTGTAGAAGAATATTACCCAGAACATTCGATTTAAAACACCACTGATGTAGTCCTAGAACTACAATATCAAAATTGCTCATCAAAATTCAATCCAAAATTTCCCATCTAACAACCCATCCTAAAACCCAAACCAAAAGCCTCTCACAACCCTTAACACAGCGAATCAATCAACTCAGTCTCAAACATCTACTCGTAGAAAATCCATATATCTTTGAAGATCTACAAGCTCTTTTGTCAGAACCAATAACACCAGCCCGACATAACGCTCCTCTAAGCGAACCACAGTTACGATCAAACATATGACATCTACCCATCACTACAAGACTTAAATTGAACTAGACACCAAAGGCAAAACCAAAACCCAAAAGCCACAATCGACAAACAGATAATTCATCCACAAAGAAACAGGACCATGAAAGCAACACGAGTTCAATTCAACATACTCTTATCACAAACACCGACTCCTCTTGATCTATCAGTCAACATCATACAAAGCACCCCTCCACCTTTAAATTTCAATACAAAACAAAACACATCCAATCGTTCAGCCGATTAATTAGGTTGAACACCCTCGTCTGAACAAATTAGAGAACACTCGTTCAATTCCCAACATCTTCACAAAGACTCCCACATTGTATGAACTATACATTCACCCAAGGCAAACCAAACCTCGTAAGTGAACCAATCGATTTTTTTTCAGAAACAATTCTTTGACCTTGTCAGAAACAACTTTATTGAAAAGCCCGCGCTTTATTCGAAACAAAAACAGACTCGATCATGAATCAAACTACAAAAACTTTAATAAAAAATTTTTTCATCTTAACCCCGAAGAATGTAAAAATGGAGAACTAAAACGTTGGAAATTGATAACACAAAAAACCATACTCAAACAATAAAAAAAATTCAATTTTTTTCCAGATTCAACACCAAAAGCCCAATTTGAAGTATATAAATGTCAGATACAATTAAATGAAAAATTCCCTTACCACGGTGCACATGGACGTTCAACTTACGACATTCATGATATAATTTGATACCTCACATCGAATAAGCACCCATCAAATTATAAAGCTAACACAAAAAACTCAGGATGCCGTTAATGTTTTCTTAATCGGAAAAACCAACTTGAAAAAGCTCAACTTACACGCGATATAAAAAATGACACTATATTAAATCAAAAAAATCAGCTTACCCGGTAAGAATGATCAAGGATATTGCGATCCTACTACCCGCAACCAGGCAAACATTGTTTGGTTCCCTGAAGACACTTGTACCACTTTTCAAGTCGCTAAAAGTCCTGCAAGAATGATAAAAAATCACAAATTTTTTTTATCATTACTATACCAATTGACAAACTACACACTAATAGAAGAAGATCACCCGAGTAACAACTCGAAACCCCAATTTAGACTTTAAATATATTGGAAATCTACTCTAAATCAGATAAAGAACATAACATACGTACTCAAAGAACTTCTTAGAAAAATGGACCCCATCCAACGGCAATCTATATACCAAAACCTCAGAAAACTTGCTGAAACAGCCGATTTCTCAGATAACTACAAACCAGAATACAGCGGATACTTTAACGAGATTAGAGATTATATCTATCTGAACGCAGAAATATACCGCGCAGTACATATCCCTCGAATTGATATGTTTAGTTTTTTGCACATCAAAAATGAACTGCTAGCAATTTTAGGATGGCCCTATGACATCCTAGAACGATTGATTATTTTATACGCAAATTTCAATTTTACAGGATTTGTATTCTCATTTCTCAAAGGTATATACATTACATGTGCGATCCACACACAAGTCAATAGACAAGCTAGCGTAGCAAGAATATTATTCGCAGGGTTTTGTTCGCAGGATTTTATCAGCAAGAATTTTATTGGCAGGAAAAACTCTCCTAGACACACAAATTAGCGAGCAAAATAAAAAAACTATCAATAAACCCAAACACATAGGATACTCCACAAAACACTACAAATACTACACCCACTGCACCTTCACATATACACAATCTATCAAATAATAATCAGTTACAAATAACACCACAAAACTATAGAGCTACATTCTCATTAGCATCATGCATTCAACAAAACAACGACATGCAACGTAGTACAATTTCACACATAGCATATCAGCCACGAAACACTGATGAAGGGTATAAACAAATAATAGAACAATCACATAACAAAAAATTTTGTTCTCAGACCACCTATTCTGTCCTCTATCAGCCGCCAAATTGGATCCCTAAACCGTCCTCTCTCTTACCTTTCCGAATTCCAAGGACAACATTCTGTCATATCAATCTCCGACCTCGCCTCTTCTCCCTTACCACTTTTTTGGCCCCCACTTTTTTTTACGTTTTCTTCTAAATCACCTCATATGCACTCCAATGATTCCATACAAACCATTTTTGATACTAACAACATCCTAATTAGCCCCGCCATTGATACACCTGACGAATTTTTGGACTCTGAACCCAGCACCACTAACCAATCACAACCACCTTTAGCACCAATAGCCTCACCAGCTCCCGTAGTACTCTCCACATTCAGCTCTTCCTACACGGAGGCAACTCCATTCTTTCCCCTCTTTTTGTTAATGTTCCCGATACACCCAGCCCCATGACTGATGACCAGCTTGAATATGACCTAAATGATTTTATTCGCAGCCAACAACAACTTCACAATACTAACCGCCAACTCACTATCCATGATTTAACCCACTCCGCTCCACCCTCAGAAACATCCACATCGTCAATTCGCAACGCTCCCACTCGCGCACAACGCATCCTCATGAAATTAAAGTATCCTTCTAATCCACTCAGATATTTACAAACCGCCCATCATCTTCACGACTTATTCGAAGCAACCAATCTCGCCTCACTAACACCCACTGTTTTTACTCGATAGCCTTCCATTCTTACCTCAATATACGTATGACAGCACCGAAGCCAAGAGCCAGGGTAATACCTCAGTAGACAAATTCCCCCTTCTCCCCACACTCTTCTGGAGATCTTTTTATAATTTTACAAACCCTTTAAAGATACCACTAAGAAGAAACACCTTTGATGACGAACTTTGTGACATCGTTATCCAGCAACTCACTACTGCGCTACACCTAAGCCAATTCACTATCATTGGACTCTAGCAAGTATTAACCGATTCATTGCACGCAAATTTAACCTGTTTTCTTTCACATAGTACGACCACACAGTCATCCGCTACATGGAAAGTTCACCTTATGACACAGATCCGGCAGTAAATTCACAACTAACCGAGAAATTCTCTTATAAAACAGATTACATACTTGATTTAGATGGTATTAAAAAATGTAACTACGCACAGCAAAACAACAAAGCATATGAACTAAATTTCAGTAAAGTTGATCATTTCAAACTAAACTTTAACTGTCTCATTACTGAAGAGCATGATATTAACTGGTCGCATGAAGTAATGCTTAAAATCAAGCCAACGCTTCATTCAAGGCAATTTATTGACATAGCTCCCCATCCTGAAACTCTCGCCATCGCTACATGGACATCAATTCCAAATATACCTCCCCCTATTTTCTAAACTTCAAGTATTGTATTAAAACCACTAACCTCCACGGCACCATTCGAATTTATGATCCTGTCCGCCAAATTTATACAATTTTGGCCCTCACAAGCAACTTCATTCTTGAAGACTCTCGCCCCATTATCATCCCGCTTGAGTATATCTAATCTTTTGAAATTCCTTTTTTAGAGAACATTCAGAACACTACGTTTAATCAAAATCTACATAAGCTAATAGAAAATACGAACCATGATTTTTCCGCCAATGCTGAAAAATTTAACACCAGCCGCGCAATAGACCTCCTTTGGCAATTTTTCTGTTCTAAAAGTGTTATTTGAATGCTAGCAACATTTTAATTGCGCTCAATCACTTTTAAAACCAACTTTCCCAATGGATTTTTGTTCGGAACTGGACCCACAGTAAAAATGACTTTATATTTTTCACTAGTCAATTTTTATGTTTCACTCACCATTTTTACACGTGTCTCTCACTATTTCCTTATAAATTTCTTGAGTAATTTCTCTGAAACAATCAAAAACAAAATAAAAGTTAAAACTTTCGTTGTTTTCAATTTTAAAAAAAGAATGAGTAAAAATTTTATGCAGCAAGGGAATTTTTTAATTATGCTGTAAAAACCCTATACAAAGCGTTTATTATTTAGTGAGTAATGAATTACAAAAAATTATCTTTTTTGGGTGTGCTTTATTTATGACTTGTTTGACTCGCCCACATTTCACGCACTCTTTCCACACAATTCAGCGTAACTTGCCAACACAGTAATTTGAAAGTAAATGAATTTCTAGTTCGGCAAAGTAACTCACAACAACTTTACCTCGCTTTCACACATTTCAAACTTTCCCCTTAAGCCGGTTGGAAGAAGGAAATAAAGCTAAGCTGAAACAACCAACGCAGGTTACTAACACCACCATACCAACCACATATACAGGAAAGTGCCTAAACAGATTAAACGCAGAATAAAAGTGGATAATTTATTCTTATGAACCTGAATTTAAGAAATTAGAAAGACCACAAGAAACACTAGTAAATCCAATGAAAACACAAAACAAAAACACTCCATTTTTGAGAAAAGGACACAATCAAAAAAAAGGAAGAACACCTGATAAACAAGAATAAAAAAATTATACACAAAAAGAGACTCTTCTCAAATAGACACCCGAAACTATCTCATTGCTAGCCTCTACCAGATAGAAGTCAGGACTCCAATCCCAATACATTTTTCAGCAAGAGTAACTCTTGTTAAAAGTAACTGTTTCACCAAGAGTAGTGTGATCAACTCTTTAAAAATAACCGAACTTATTATGAACGCTTTTGCGAAAACAATTAACAAAGGATCATAACTAAAACTGAAATTGTTGAAAGGTGCAGAAATATATGTCACTAGGCGCTTAATTCAGAGAAATCAAACCCTATCTCACTATTTGATGAATAGTTGAGAACACACGTACTTAACGAAATCGACACATCGATTTTTCAATCTGCAATTATTGAAAGGTGCAGATATGTATGTCACTAGTCGCTTAATTCAGAGAACTCAAACCGTATCTCACTAATTGATGAATAGTTGAGAATGCGCGTACTTAACGAAATCGACACATCACTATTTCAATCTGCAACCTTGACGCAATCTCTCAAAACATTTACAATATACGCAATCTCTTCTCTCCGCGAAGACAACTAATTCACAATACGAGCAACTGTTTCTCTTCTCTCTCCAATCAATTTAAAGAAACTACTCAGAGAAGAAAAAGAGACTGCTCCACCCATCCTTTACTCGAACAAACTTAAGACTTGAAAAATTCCAAAACCCCGGATGGCTGAAACCAGTTCAAAACAAGCATTTTGTATATACAAATATATTCCTGATAACTATCAGAGTAAAATATTTAGAACTAACCAATCATGATCCATGAATAACACTTACTACAATTTGTAAGGCTGAAAATATATAAAGTTTCAGCCAGAGAAGAGTAAATTTAACTTAGAAAGCAGTTGCTCTTCCTCTCCTCTAACCTCGCAAGAAAACCAGTATATACTAGATCTTTTGAGACTAGGAAAAATAAGAGTAAGATTAGTACCGGTATTAGACTAAGAATTTGCACGAATCTATTCGGCCTGTAAATAAGATAGCGTGACGAACAGACGGTGTGTACTTTATCCGAAATTACTCTATGAGAAAATCACCCCGGATTTAACCTCAGGATCTTAACTTCGTCTATTTGGGAACGGGGGAGGAGGATGTTAACTTGATCCATAGGTATTATCCCTTTGATCGTTCAATAAAAATAGTCCCAATGTTGTGGGGAAAATCGTCCCTTATAAGGTTTTTTCAGCACTTTTTCCTTTGCTGCTTATTACTGCAGTTTTTTTTACTGCTAATAGATATTTAGTTTCTATGGCTATCCGGGAATGCGGCTTTGCGGGTACGCATCAATTAGGACCCATATGTGACATTTGGTTTTTACCGGGTCTCTTTCTCTATACACAATTGTACCTCATATTTATTTGAAAACAGTCTTAATTGTTTTTCGTCTGCGCGAACACCTATTTGAAAGCACACACACACGCTTATTGCAACAGCTCCCAAACTATAGCAGTCACGCTTATCGCTGCTCCATTTTGCAAGAAAGAGAGATGGAGATTGGGGAGAGGGATAGGGGGGAGGAGGTAGTTAAATAGTTTAAAAAAGCAGAACCACATCCAAAATAGCTCTTACCTTTGCGTAATCAGTGTTTCAGTGTTCACGTTCTGCGCTGTTATTATTGAATGAAACTCTTCTTAGGTGGCTTATCTTTAGCAGTTTGTCAATTCAAGAAGAGATTTAAATATGGACCAATTGTGCCTTAACTTTTCTTGATTTGATTTCAACCATACGTTTAGTGATAACAGTTTCGTTTTGTTTGAGTAAATTTGATTTGTCTGTTTGCATGTTAACATCTGGCATCAAAATCAAAACGGTTCTCTTGAAAATGAAATCTTGCGTTGAGTTTGTGTGTGCTATTTTGAACTGAGCAGAAATGAGTCTACATTACGAGGCCACACTGTGCACGGGATAGGCGCACAATTTTGTGTCTATTTGTTCTTAGATTCCAGAGACAAGTCTTTAAACAAATGAAAATTTTTGTCGGATTGATCAAAGCAAATGAAAGAGCAAAAGAAGAACAAATTGAGCATCCTTGTTGCGGCCTCCGCTTACAATTCACAAAATGCACAGTTTGGCCTCGTACTGTAGGACAAAAAGCCGACGGAACTTCAAGCCGAAGGAATTTCAGGTCGAAACTTAAACTTTACAAGCACCTGAAACCACTATTTTTTCATCTGTAAAACATTGCTTTTCAAAAAAAAATTAGGCAAAATAATTCCATAATAAGCGTTTTTTATGACAATGAATCACTTAGGATTGGCATCCGTAAAAAATATCAACCAGTTTTTGAAAAGCATAAACTTTAAACAAGAAATTTATCTTCAACCGCGTTTTATTTTTCAACTTTCTTTAACATCATTTGGAACTTAAATTACATGAAAACACCAAAAAATTACCAAAAGAGGATCATGAAATTGAGGAATTCTTCAAAAAAATTAATCAAATTTCATGAGTTGATGAGGAAAATTTCGGCTTGAAGTCCCTGATTTTGCATTTCGGCTTGAAGTCGGGCACCCAGCGGAAATACGCAAACACATAGTATTTTCAAGAATAAGAAACGCGATATTTTTTGAATTTCAGGGGGGGGGGCAATAGGCCGACGAGACTTCAAGCCGAAACATAGTATTTTTTAACATCGATTAGAAGCTCAAAACTTAAGAAAAAACAAATAACTTGAAAAGAAAAGCTCGTGAAGTTGAGAATTTCTTCAAAACAGTTTTATAGTTTTCAATTTAATCATATTTCATGACTTTTTGACAAGGTGTTCGGCTTGAGGTCCCCTTATTTAGGATTCAGCTTAAAGTCCCGTCGGCTTGTTGTCCGGCATCCGTCACCGAAGTATATATGAACAGACATTAGTAAACAGACATTAGTCCCGTCGGCTTGTTGTCCGGCATCCGTCACCGAAGTATAAATGAACAAACATGAGAAACAGACATTAGTAAAAACTATTAAGCGCTATTAGGCATATGTCGTTTTTTTCAGATAAATAACACCATCACTTAACGAAATCCATTTTTGGCTGGCCAACTTTAAAATTTTTCGGAAAGCGCCTTTGGTGCCAAAAAAATTAATTTTGAGGGGGAGCGAGTGCCGAAAAAAAACGCGGACCCCCTCAAGAATCCGTTTAGGGGGGGGGGGGGGGGGGGGGTGGGATGTGGATCTTGCTAACAATCACCCATATTGCAATATGGGGATTATTAGCAAGGTACAAAATTCTTACATGCTTAACTGTTCAATTCTTTCTTTATAGGGAGAAGATTTGTAATAAGGTACCAAAGGGAAGGGAAAAGTTAGCAAGACCCGAGGATGTTAACTTGGTTCTGATTTCGACATTTCAGCCAATCAAAAAAGAGTATTTTACATGCAGCGCTTGGTAGATTTAAATTAAAATGAACGCTGGGGTGAAGGATCTTAACTTGGACTATTTGAGGATGGGATGATAACTTGATCTAAAAACGCAATTGCTACTATATGTTTGCTCTATCTCTCCCTTAAGGACACCGCAAAGTGGTGCCTCTGGTAAGGCATTCAAGGGGGCGACCAAGAATCATCATTATCCACAATCCCGAAAGAGTTAAGATGGCAGCAATTGTACTGTTCCGTATTATGTTGCATTCCCCTTTTTTCTTTGCTCTTGTGGCTGTATCGATCGCACTCACGAACGTAAGCTTTTCCAAATGTAATTAAATTCAAAAAAATTACATCCAAATTCAAGGCTCCGAGTGGCCAAAATAGATTCTACTTATAGGGAAGGGTTTGCGATTCATCAAAACGGTTGTTCCATTGCAATTTAACTTTCTCTTAACACTAATTAATTCTCTGCACTTCTGCTATTCTCGATGGCTCAACTATCTCTCATTCTAGAAAAAATCACTAACTAGATGAATTCAAACTCACTTGGGAGGTTCTCTAGCCTCACAAGTGTCGAACCGCACAGTTTTTTTCATACGTATAGGCAACCGGTAACCTTTTCGCTGTTTTGTCAATTTGAGTTTTAGTTATTGTTATAGTTAGGAACGTCCCTACAAGTCCTGAAATTTACTCATGCACCCTTTGCGCAAAGTCCTAACCGAAATTTTCGCCTGACGACACTAGTTATGAATGCCAAGTTCACCATGGTATCTCCAATAAGTTGTGCAAAGCACTTAACTAAGTTATGTTTAACCAACCAATCTCTCAATTTTTTTCCTTTCAACGATGCGACCTCCCGGAGTAGGAGAAGGCTCTTCTCAGGGTCGCTTATTCAACTCAAGTATCTAAATTTCCCAGCTATATTCTATTCCTTTCCCGACTTTCTAGTTATAAGGGCAATGTGATTTGCCTATCAGGGGTCAAATTGTGCCAAAAAACCAGCTCAGAGGAGCTAAGTAAAAACCCCGTCCATTCAAATTAATTAGGAGACCTACTTCCCAAGCCGCGCTCCTATTAGTGAAAACTTCTTCTGAGACTTATTTTTGTAAGCTTGAGTGAGCTTCTTCAAAATAGAAGCTAGATCCCTCTCAGCTTCTGTTCCCAGTAGACAAGCTTCCTCCCAAATATAAGTCAAGCGACCGATTCCAATTTCAAAAGGTTCGGACTGGAATTTATGCCACTTTCCGGTGTTGGGTCAATATTGGGTCAACCTTCCATATCCAGGTTCAGAGTCAAAATAGGGGTCCTACCTGCCAAGTTCCTTTCATATCCTGTGTTATCACAGTTCTAAGGTCCATTATCACTTTTCCAGTGGAAAGGCTATGAACACCGGGAGGAGTTCACATTGGATGTTTTTTGGAGTTAATATCTTGTGTCTTTTGTCGCCGTAAAATCAACATACTCTCGCTCATTCTTTTTGCATAAACTGCCTGTTTCCGGTCAGGCGTCTTTTTCCGACATAAGGCGTTTCAGGAACTTCCGGTCCAACAGCTGGATTTGTCACAAACCGTAATACATGATGTCCTTTGTCATTACCCATCGTATCACAAAGTTTTGGCTCCCTGCGCTGAGTGGGACCCGAGATACGACTTCCGGATGTCAGGGTGAAGAAAATTTGCGTAGGGATAACATCGGGCGTAGAGGTCCAGGGGGTCTTGGGTTCTGAACATATGCTTCACTCAACTAGGTCTGTAACAAATTAAATGTTGGTCCAAATCCAGGAGCTTGTTACTAAGTTCTGATAGGGCTATTTGCACTTCAGGGAACCAATGTCACTGGGGTCCAGAAGACCGAAGAGAGTCCTAGGATTCCTGGTTTCTGCATACCCGTTTCAAATCATCTCTAGTATTCGCCCTATGAGTTCATAAAGATAGCTTCCCTAGTTTCTACTTGGGGAAGTTGGACCACCAGGGGAGTCCTAGGGTCCAGATTCTAGTTCTCGAATTTTTCAGTGAATACCAAGCTACGCGCTAATCATTAAACTTCGCTATACTGCGTGCGTTTCCTAAGGTAGAAAAAGTGTTAGGATCACTGCTGCTATAACAGCTAAAAGAAATCATTTTTTTGATGACCAGAAATTGTCCAAAGGATCGAATAGGCAACAAAAATGTACTAAAAATCAGTAAAACATGTTTTTTTTGTATCAAAACTGTATGATAAGCGTTTCTTCCATAGCCTCCAAATATGAAATTGTATGACCAGCGTTTTTTTGTATGGACGTCAGCCCGGGCAACCAGCTAAGTCCGAAAATTGAAAAAGTTCCGTTGTTTTTACCCTATGTCTTTTTAATCTTCCTTTTTTATTACTAAGTAAAGAATCTACTAGCTGAAAAAGTATTGTAATAAAGTGCCGGGATCAAAAAGAAGAACGTCATTGAAAGTAATTGAAGCACATTTTGGTAATATCTTAGAATTCTGATTAATTCTCATAAAAAACTTATTCTTTGCGATGAAAAAACCAGTACTTAATGCTCTTAAACAGGAAATTTGAGTGCCAATCGATTTTGTAATTTTGATGAGCCCGATTGTGCTGGCTGCGTATGAAAACCAACTGCGAATGCGGAAATTTTGGAGTCAAAACCATCCGCCTTGTACATATATAAGTATTCGCGCTTTTAACAATCGAAACTTTTCTTATGAATCACAAAAACGTTTTGATGCACAGCTTTCAAGTAAATCTGCAAAATTTCGTTAATTATTGGCGCCAAAATTTTGAATAAAAATAAGATTTTTAAATTTAAAAAAATTACAAAATTACAAAACATCCAATGAACTAAACCATTGAATCAGAATATAAACACTTTCCTGGTTTCGAACCCCCTCCCCCTTTTTGAAATTTGTTGAGTCATACTGTTCGATTACACTTTCAAACTGTTGTTGCTTTGTTGCTTGTAGATCCCCAAGAGGTGACATTCTCTGTTGTCGAGACTACCTCGACCACAACTAGACTCGCATGGACACAAAAGGGCGGCTCAACCTACTTCAACGTCACAGTCACGCCACACAACAGGTATAATCATCTGAAGCAAGGGCGGATCTAGGATTTTCTCGAGGACGTCGACTTCTATAAAAAATGTTTTAGCTGTAGATTTCTATAAATGTTTCGATCGAACTTTTTTTAGGTCGACCAATTGATTTCATAGGTTCTAACAAATCACGATAAAGACCCTTTCTGACTTTCTTTGCCACAAGCGAGTTTTTTGTATAAAAATGCAAAAAAAAACCCGCCCCTCAAATTAGTGTGTATTAGTGCCGAAAGCTCCTTTAGAACAATTTTAGGTTTGATCAACAAAAAATGAATGTCAATAGTGCCAAAGTGGTCTTGTTTATTTTTGGGTAGAATCCATGAGGGGAAGGAAAGACGTCATCCCCTAAATCCCTGACGGGAGTGAGTCTGCATTTTTTCACATCTTCTGTGCATTTTAGAAATTGAGCGAAACATTTTGCCGATTTTAAGATACATTTTTTCTTTAAACTATTACCAGGAGCAGGTATAAGATTTTCGCGTCAGAAGGGGTAATATCAAAAAATTTTGTAAATATTTTCCGACGCACGTTTTTCAATACTAATTGAACTGAACTCTTTTGATTGGTGTCTTTTTTGTTACCAGAGACGGCCCACTGGTTGATCGGATAAGGACGTACACTACCACCAACCAGACCATTGAGATCGACTCACTTGACGGGGGACTGCAAAACAATATTGTGGTTAGTAAGGATAAAAAAACTACTGGTATTATATATCAAAAACAAAGTCGAACACGAGCGCTATTTTTTTGAAACGAGTGTTTTCCGGTTGCTGTGCAAGTAATTCAGAAAAAAACGGTTAGTCACAGTATATTTTTTGAAAAAGTTTAAAAAACTTATACATTCTAGCTGTTTTATGAGGTTTTGGGAGGAGTAAAATGCAACTCCAGAGGAGTGGATTAATCAACTGGAGTTGAATTTTACTCCTCCAAAAACCTCATAAAACAGCTAGAATAAATTTTTAAAACTTTTTCATAAAAAAAAATATACTGTGACTAACCGTTTTTTTTCTGAATTACTTGCACAGCAACCGGAAAGTATTGTTAAAACAAAGTTGAATTACTGGTAAAGTGAGATGGAGGACAATCCGCAGAAACAACCTGTCGTAAATTAGTCTGAAAAACACAATGACTGGCATTTTTTGTCGACACTAACACAAATGTTTAGTTGTTTTAAGCCTGAATTACGGCAGAGGCTCTAAGATGACAATCATTCTTGAAATATAGTTCGCCTTCATATTTTTAAATTTTGGCTGTTTTATGTGTCTGATTGTATGTTTTCAGGTGGTGAATTACTATCAAGGATACCCTTCGAACCCAACTGAATACATACACAACCCACTTGGACGTAAGAAAACAGTTTGCATCAAGTTAACATCCTCTAACAAGTTTGAGATTTGAATCTAACATGAAAAAGTGGTATCTTTAAATGAAGAAAAAAAGATAGTTATTTTTTACTGAGTTAACAATAGCGTGATGACTTTGATTTCCGTCTCTTGGGCGAATAAAGAAAGATCGCTTGAAGATAACCATGATCCATGTTCTTAGCATGAAATTTTTTGAGAAAACATTTCCTAGTGCTCACAAAAAATAAAACAATTTTTGCATGCTTTGTCAATGAGGGTTTCAAAGCCATTGCCTATCATAAACTGAACAACTCAAATGCCCTCGCTTGTTTTTTTTGAAATTTGACGAAATTGTCACACTGCTTCGGCTCAGCTATAATGACCGGCAAACCCTGTCTGATAAACGACACTTATTTTCAGTACGACCCTGGAAACTTGAGGCTTTACTTCAGATCTGCAATAGAAACTTGTTCTCAAGCCAAAATATTTCCAATGTTTTCCAATGTTTTCAAATAGATGGCAGCCCGCAGATATTTAAACACTGTTCGGTTCCTCGAGTTCCGTTGCGAATCAAAAAGAGCCTTTAAATATTGCATGGAAGACTTTTCTGCATGGTATTCATGTGTTATAATGAAGAATGGGCTCGGTTTTTCGAAATTTATCGAGAATTCGGTTTTGGTACTGAAAAAAATCAAACAACCTTCAAATGTTTATTTCAATTGTGTTGCAATTACTATATGAAAAGCTTAAACTTTTTTTGAAAACTGCACCTAATTTTTTTTTCGTTTAATCTTTTATATTATATCTTTTGAATGTTACCAAAAATGTTTGCAAAGCAGTTGGAAAGCAATCCCTGTCAAATAGAGGTAATGAGAATTACACGCAGAGGCGAAGAAGAGCTTTGCACTACTTGCGACGCAATACAAACATAATAGATACAAAACGTCAAAAAAAAGAAAATAGTTTAAAAAATGAGTTCTACCAAAACTTAAGATTTCGTATTTCTTGAGAGAAAATCATTCTAGGCAAACATACCGAACATATTGAATATTAAAAGTGCAACGGAAAACCCTTACGAAGACGAAAAAACGCAGACAAGACAATTTTTGAGCTGACATGAGTTGTGCCGAAAAAAACGTGTTATAATTTTTTTTTTCAAGTTTTAAGTCCCACCCCCTGAAACTACAATGAACAAGAATTGCAATAGCAACTAGAATGAAAGCTGCTTACAGTCCAAAAGATTGTAATGAGAACATTAAGCCGAGATTTGACCCCAGATCTTAGGGTTCAAAGGCGACGGCAGTACCTCAAGGGCAAGTGGGAAGGATCCTGGAAGTTTTGAAGAATCGCTAATTGATAAGTTAAAAATTTTTTAAAACCTTAGTTTACGTGAAAAAAGTCTAGGTTCCGCTCAAGACAGTTTATCTCGCAAGTGTAATAATTCGCACAGAAAAGTGTTTAGAATTAACGTCAAGATTTTTGGTCTTTATTTTGCTTTTACATGATTTAAATTTCAACACTTGAAAACTTAAATATTGATAGTCAAAAACAGGGGCGGATTTCGGGGGGGGGGGGGGGGGGCGGACGCTCCTTCTCATGGATTCGACCCCTGCCGACCCAAAGGGTCCACCCTTTGATACTTTTTCAGAAATCCATTTTTGACCGACCGATCCTAAAATTTTTCTAAAAGCGCCTTTGGCGCCAAAATATACTAACTTTGAGGGGAGTGCGCGCCAAAAAAAAAACACGATTTTTTTGTCAAAATTTTTCAAAAAGTGCCCAAAATCGGCTTTTTTGACTGTTTTTTCTGCGGCGCAGAAAATTTTGCCAAAATAGGGGCAAAACAGAGCTCGAAAAACTAATTTGGTCGACCTAAACCTAAAAAAAAAAGGTCGTCAAAATTTTCGAATTTTTTTTTAAATCCGCCCCCCCTCGAGAAAATCCTTTATCCGCCCCTGGTCAAAATGGATCGTTTTTTAGTTTTTTTACCAAAAACTATCGTTATTCAATAAAAAGGCCACCAGAATACTTAGTGTTTAGTATTAATTTCTTTAACATTGTCAAATTGTCATGGTTTGATTTTCAGTATGTCAAATAATTAATCAATTACATGCTTAGTTTGTCTTCGAGTCAAACTTGATAAAATTAAATTTTACCTCAATTTTACTGAAATTCTGGATTTACATCTGATAGCGGAATTTAAAGTTTTTTTAGTCTTGTTTTCCTAAAGAAATTCCAAAACAAACCAGTTGTATACCTTGTCAATTTCAAAATCTTGTATTAGTGGCGCAAAACTTTCACGATGGTCTGGTTTCAAATTTTCAGTTAGCATAAGTGCTTTAACTTGAAGAAAAAAAACATTCTTTTAAAAATTTCAAATAAAAATCAACGAAAGGGTAAAATTTTGCTATAAAATGGAAAATCAATCCCGAAACATCATTTTTTGCAGAAATTGAAACTTCACCTCGCTAATATTTTATGATTTGTGCGTATTTGGTCACATAAAAATCAATTTAATGAGGTAACCAATGTTTTGCCAAAACTGTGCATGACAATCAAACTAGTAACATGGAGTAACTAATGGTTTAGATCACGGAAGTGTGTGGATACAAAATAAGTTTGGGTTTCAGCAATTAGCAAATTTTATTCTAAGTTATTCGACAACTTTACTCCAAGTTTTAATCGTAATTTTTCACTTCGCAGAAAAATAGATCGCAAAAGGAGCCACACACATGTGCAAATCTATTGAAATAAGCTCTGAAGTTCAGTAGAGCATGAATGTAAGCCTTGTAAGAACACAAGCATTGAAAAAGAAAACAGCGGGATTCGAACCCCGTCTGTAAAGGTATTCATAGTCAGCTTATTTAAACAGCTATATCTCGTGCAAGGAATTATGCGACTTTTGCAGTGAAAAAATTTGCTGTCTAAAATTAAACCAGATCTAAAAAAAGTTACAGCAAAACATTTTAGGGCAAGCTTTGATGTTTGCCAATAAAATCTGCACGTAAATTGAGCAAAATTTTTAGTTTCAATTTAATTGTGAGCCAATAAATTCGCAGGAGTCCATTTAAATTTAATTTTAAGAAATATATATTTTTTTGTCATTTAAGCTGAGGAAAAATTACTGGGGCAGACGCCGACCATCGGAGGAGCCATAATTGGAATCATCGCTCTATTGGGGGCATGCATAATTGCAGCATGCGTGTTTGCTGTGTACAAGATAGTGAAGACACTCAAGGCAAAACCAGCAGACAATCTTCCACCCAAGTTGGATAAGTTAGTTTTTTTTCTCATTGTTAAGTTTTATTGTTAACTTTTGATTTGTACTATGTGTCAGTACAGAATCAAGATCAATGCAGTTCTGTTTTTGTATAGAGAATCAGTATCATTGGAGTAATATAATTTTCATCTCTAATTTCATAATTTAATCAGAGTTAAAGGGGATGCTGTTCAGAGTCTGGCACTAAACTGCAATTTTACGGAAACATTACTATTACTGAACAAGTACTAACTTTTTCGGCGGATAACCATCAAACCACCAAATTAACAAAACTCCATATCTTGAAATTGTCGAATTTACATCAGACTTCCGTAAATTACAATAATTACGCAACAATTGCATAACAACAGTGGCAATCTGTTGTTAGGTTGCATAATAATATTAATTTTCGGCTTGTTGGAATGGTAACCCGCACTCAGTAAAAAAAGAAAATAATCGATTATATTAGAATTATAATAGTACTTTTAGCAAAATTATAATTACTTATAAGCGCCATTTCTAGGTCGATTTATAATCCATTATAATGATGACCTTTTTGGTGACATTTTAATAAATTATACTCGACTATACTTGATTATATCTTTTCCAAAAATTTATTAAATTTTATTATAAAAAGTTATATTCTTTTTTCTATCAAAATTTTATTTCACCAGAAAAATCAAACATTATGGATTATAATTTTGATATTCTGCATGACAACACAGTAAAAATTAGTAAGAAGTAAGAATCAGTAAACCAGGGGCGGATCTAGGATTTTCGCGAGGGGGAGGGGTCTCCTAAACCCTATAAAGGTTGACTAGATTGATTGCAAGCTCTCCCAAGGCATTAAAAAGACCGTTTTTATCAAATATATGCGCCGCAGGCAATTTTTTGAGAAAAAAAAACGAGCCAAAAAAGGTGGTTTAAGGCACCTTTTGGAAACATTTGATCAAAAAAGTGCTTTTGTCCGGCGAGCAACCCCCTCAAAATTATTATATATTAGGCGCCGTTGAAAAATTTTAGGGTCAGTAAGCCAAAAATGGATATCTCAAAATAGTGGGGGCACCTCAAAACGGTAAGGGGAAAATGGGGAGACCTTTTGGGTCGGCAGAGGGTCAAATACCTGAGGGTGGGGGATGGGGGGGGGGGGGTGAGGGCGTCGGTTACCCGACGCCTCTTTCCTAAATCCGCTGGTGGCTATAAGTACAAAATTACAGCTTCTTTTAGTTCGGTAACCAACTGAAAAGCAGACGAAACAAAACAAAACTGAAACAAAAAGAAGCGATGACGTTTGCTGAATAATAACGAATTATAATCCATTATAATGTATTATAATTGAAAAAATTTTAGAAAAAAACTTTCATAAAATAATAGATTATAATCGATTATATCGATTTTTATTGTTTCGAAGAATAGTAACAATGTAATTGATTTTTAATCGATCATAATCATTTCTTTTGGAAATTCATTGAGACTGACAATAAAAATCCATTATATTCTATTATTTTCTCTTTTTACTGATTGTAGGAATTTTATTTTTAGTTCGCTGGCTCTTCGACTTGTTTGCCAACTATCATTTTCTATACGAAGCTGATCTTCGGGGATGTTCGAACGGTAACAAAAAAAGATTGCTACGGCTCACAAACAGTTCTACTTCTCGGCCGTTTAAGCGACAACGTATTTCTAAGCCACAACGTACTCAGACCTCGACCGTTATTTTTTGAGACTAAGGCAATAAAATTAGGACATAATTAACAATCTCCCCCCTATGACATCTAGTTAAGAATCTCCACCACTTGAATAAATAGTAAAATAGCTCAGAGCTTTCTATTGCGAATTCTGATTTAGCTTTGTTGTGATTGGTCGAAAACTCGACCATTTTATTCTACTTGACAGTCCCCCTTTCTCAAAAGGGGAGGGGGGATTGTTACGTAGATCCTAAAATTTCATAACGGCCTTATATTTGTAGATTTGGATCAATTAACGATTCCACTTCAAGAAAAGGGTATTGTTAAGTAGATTTAGTAAGTCGAATTTTCGCCCAATCAGGATGCAGCAAAAATAGTATTCTTAGTAGAAAGCTCAAGTGGTCATTTCCTGTTTTTATTTACAGGAGTGGCAATTTTTAAGAAGTAACCATAGGGGGATTGTTAAAAATATCCGTAGAATTGATTACATATGCCCTGCACAAACTATACACTTCGGGCGCAGACTTAAATGATTTGAGTAGTCATCGGAAAAAATTAGGATCGGTTCGATTGGTGGTTGGCAGTTTGAGCATAATTTTATCACAAAATCAATCGAAATTTGCCAAGATTTGCCCAACTTTGAGTGTAACTTCGACGTGAGTGACATACAAGCATAAAAAATATGATCAACGGATGTCAGCCGGAGCTTTTTGAACCTTTTAAGTAGAATCGAAAAGTTTAAAAAATATGCAGCATAAATAATCACAGCTCCTCCAAACGATTCACTTATGGCTTATTTTCAACTACAAACTAAGTTTTCAATTGTTTCAGGGCTCCACGAGCTTGGTAGATTGCCCAACTGGATATGCAAAGAAAAATGGACAATCAAAATTTCGGAGGAAAAAAAATGAAAAAAAAAACTGGAACTTTATCTGTATATAATTACAAAGAACACTTACTCATAGTTCAGAAACATCATTAGTGTTAGTTTTTAATAATTTAGATAACTCCACTGAAAACGACTATACAAAATAAATCAACTTTTTTCAAATCTAAGTTTCCCATACGTAGAAAACATCAAAAATGGGCCAATTCTATCCGATTTGATTGTGTAATTTGTAAATATTGTAAATTGAAAATTGCAGCAAAAGTGTTTTTGAAAATAGTTAATTGTCATTTTTTAAGGAACTAAATCTATAAACAAATCACCAACAAAAAAGTTACTGCTAACCCAATTGCAAATTCTGTTTCCAAAGCGGGATTTTTTTGGAGAGCATAAATACCGAAATCTTTTGTTAAGTTTATTTTCGAAACTGGAGTTTCATAGCGACAAAAAGCGTGTTTTGCTTGTTAATTTACAAAGACATTTACAAAGACCAACAAGGATAGCCGGTTGCTAGGCTAGTACAACAGAGTGTTCCGACCATATTCTTTAAAAACCTTGAAAAAAACTTTTTCCAAAACTTTTTTTTTCAAATCAGTTGTGCTGATGAAAAGTTGTCGTCCAAAACTATATTTAAAAATATCAGCATATTCATTCAATTTCGTGCACTTTCATTAAAATTCCGGCCTTTTTTGGCTCAAAAAGGCTAAAAAATGGCAAACTTTTTCATTCATCAAACAACTTCATACAGTTCCGATATAACGCATGTATTTTGTTTAACAAACTTAGGCAAAACACGGTTTTGACAGACGAAAACCTGACCTGTCAATCAAGGTCGGCCAAGAAGTGGAATCCCTCATACGCGAAGAACCGAATGCGCAAAAATAAAATCAGCCAATCAGATTTCAGTAATCTAAAATTTGGAAAGAAAGTAAACATTTTTAGGTAATGAGTATTGATATTGGCTGATTTCAAAAACGGCAGAAATCTGCAAAATTTCCAAATTGTCATTGACGCCGCCAAATTGGAACAAACTTTATATTTCAAGAGTTTCGTTATGAAAGAAGAAAAATATTGCTTCATTGAATTGAATGGCAATTGCTTCTTTTTAAAATTTGACTTTCGGCTAATTTTATTTTCGGTCATTTGCTCACAAGTTTTTTCGCGCATTCGGTCCTTCGCGCATGTGAATAGCCCCCGGCGAGGGCTGTTTTATGAACTAAATTAAAGAATTCTACGTACAATTAAAAACAAAACGGTTTTGGTGGGGGAGAGGGGTTCAAACCCGGTTATGAAATGTCGGTTTATTTTTCCGGTCAGTAGCGTAAGCCGCACAGCAAAAGTCTCTCTGTTTGACTATCTTCAAAGTTCTTTTATTGTGCAGTTAAGTTCTTGTTTTACTTTCCTAATTTACTGCCTTTAAATCTCTATTGGGAACAAGAGTGTTGTTTTTGAGCGTTGCGTGATAAAATGATCTGACGAAAACCTAGAAACTAAGCGTATTCAACAGTCACAGTAAGCAAATCGGTGAACTGTTTTAGTGAAAATATTTTATTCATCGAGTGTTCTCCATCATTTTTATAAAAAATAAATTTGTGGCAGAAACAATTTTAATTTTTTGCATTACTTTAACTTTTGCTATCGAAGACCGTACTTTACCTTCTCTTTAGCAATTGGTTTCAATCCAAGGAAGAGCTCAAATTTCAAACTGAAGAACTAAATTATTGAGGGTAAACAAATAGCATTTTCTTGAAAAAATCCAAAAATACCTTCCAAAAAAGCTCAGAAACAGAAATTTGGCTGTTCAATTACGAGTGCAATGCAGAATAACAAAATCAATTGATTGGCCAAGAAAAAACATCACATATACAAAAAAATTTACGAAAACCCTAGCGCAAATCCTACATGATTCCGTTATAAAGCAAGCTAGATTCATCAATTATCCAAACTTTATGCTGACTAACAAAAGTTCTTTATTTAAGCCAATATAATTGAAAATTTGGCAAAAGAAACTCCGCGGCGGCAATTAAATGAAAAAAAAAATTGGGGAAAAATTGTTAAGAACAAAAAGAACACTAAAGCTTAAATTAAGTATTCATTAACAAAAAAAAATAAGAAAACTGTATTTTTCACTTCCCGAATTCAAACTGTGAATTATAAAAGGAAAGTTCAACTTACGTAGGGTATAACGATTTATTCAGTGCGTCTAAATTTCAATAAAACTGGCATGTATTCATGTTTTTCGATTAAAAGACGCAATCGAAAAGCAAGCTTCTACAGCTTTCTTTAACACGAATGGCTCAACACAATTTATGTTAAACAAAACATATCACAATTTATCATAAATCGTAATTGGAAGTTGGCAACCAACGTTTACACCAGTAAGTGCATCAACTGATCTGAGTATATACCCGAGGAGTCTGAGTTCTTCCTCGTTTCTTCTATATTGACCCGTCTCGGCATCCACTCTAGTCACTGTACACCTGATGCACGGTCTGACTCTCTCAAAAACAACTTATTATGACGCATTAGCAACACAAAACATTTTGAAAAAAAAAATTTTTTCCAACCAACATGCCCTAATTTATAGAGCAGTCTATGGAGCAGAAATAATTAGAAAAAACTAAATTTAGAAAAAAATAAAATTAATTTTTTTTAATTTGATTTTTTTTGTGAGAATCATCCCCCAACACGCGATATCAAGTACAAAGTGAGAAATTTCGCTCCTAGTAACAAATCAATTATGGCAAATAAGCTTCCTTCAACCAACTTCTATGACTGATTAAATCTCCGCTTACGCGTCAATAGCGCGAACTATATCGCGCGTTAATTGTCCCAAATTGGCCAAAATGGCAATTTTTAAACATCCATAACGTTGCGAAAAATTATCAAAGGTGAAACATTTTTCCAAATTTAAGCTCAAGATACACAACTTCTTGAATGATATTTAAAAAATCCCGTCAAAAATGGCAGTTAAATTCGAAATTTGTCAAAAAAAACACCCCGAGCACAAATATTCCGTTACAATAATAGTTGGAACGATAATAGTCGGTTTTAATATACTTTTATTTGCGTCGCAACAATATTTGCCACTTAGGTTGGAAAAAAAGATAGTTCATACTATAACACAAGCTTCACTTGTGTAATCAAATAGTTGACAAAAACTTATGAAACAAACCAACATTTCATAAACCTAAATATTAAACCATAGCAAATAGACAGTTGGAAAAGTGTGAAAATGAAAACCCGAAAACGTTTATTGAAATTTTTTGAAACATTTTTCATCTTATATTCCATGTTAAAGCTCTTTGAATTTCAAATACGATTTATGATTGGAAACTCTTTCGTAAAGTTAACCCATTTAGAAAAAAACTGGATCAGTAGGTAATTTATTATTCCGCTGGGAAATCCGAACACTGAGTTCCGTTTTCGATTGTAGAAGTCGATTAAGTTTTTCATTAAATTTACTCTTTCGCTGTTTGATTGTGGAGGTCGCCTTCTTCTCAACAAAAAAATTGAAATGAACTTTATAAGAAATCAAGCGTCTAACCGCGAAAAAAATGAACATGAACAAATGTTAAGACTTTTTCCTGAAAAAAGTCAACACGACATATATAAGTGAAAAACACTTCGTTCTGTTGCACTTAATAACTGCAGTAACAAAAATCTTTACAGAAAACTATCACTGGCTTTTCTGGAATCTGATTTAATGAATGTTATGAATCTCTTTTACATCGGACGCTTTGTAAAATACCAGAGATTATGTTATGTACTTTTCAGGATAATCTTTAAAAAGCTAACTTACACACTAGTTTTCATCGTACTGCAAATTTACTGCAAATTACCTCGTTACATAATAGTTGATGCCCAAGTTTTGGCAATAATGGTGACTTTCAGTTTTCTGTTGCACAAACGAAGATCAAGAATTGACTGGTTGTTTGATTGCATACACTGGCATTCCAACTGAGATTGGTCCACAGAGCAGTGGCGACAACAGAGATCCAAACAGAGGGTCACTCCCAAACTCCTCCGTTAACCGAAAAGTTCCGAAACGAAGCAATTATAACATTAAAAAATTCAGAGAGTTGGATAAGCATCAAAGAACTCAACTAGACCGAAAAGAATGTTTGAATTTTTCTTTAAACAAATTCAACTTTAAAATTACCAAAAAAAAACTGATCGATACAAGATAAATAATTGTCTTTGGTTCGTTCATTAACTTCTAATAAGTGCCTCACATATTTCAAAAAATTCAAGCTCAGTTTAAGCGGTTTCAAGAAGTAAATTTATGCTTTTTGTTTCAAAAACGCCATTTGTTGCAAAAAAACATCAGTTTCATGGATCTCTAATTAATTACTCGATTGAATGTAGACGGACCGTTTGTAAAGCTTAGAATTCATTTACGTTATAAAAGTAAAAATGGAAAACTTATTCACTCGAAAACTTTGTAAACAATTTTTTTCTTCCCCGCGTAGATCTATAAGGCTGTACGTGAATGACGACTGAACGTAACTGGAAAAGTGTCATTCAACGTTCAACCTTATTTAAAATAGATATAATCGTTTAATGGGGTACGACGAAAAAAATATCCTCAACTAATCACCTGAGGGTTCTGAGTGGTTCCTCGTCTCTTCTATATTGACCAGTCTCGGCATCCACTCTAGTCACTGTACACCTGGTACAGGGTCTCAGTCTCTCGAAAACAACCCCGTCCCCTCCTTTCTCGCCTCCCAGCTCCCCCTTCTCCTCCGATCCTACCTTGACACGACTCCACTCGTCTTCCGCAAAGGGAAGTTGGTTTTCGCTCTGGTAGAAAGAAAAATTTGCGAACAGATGTTTCGGTCGGGAAACAGTCGACCGGTAAAAATTCAATGGTCACAATTCGAATCATTTCAGACATTCGTATTGCTTAAAAAACCGGAAAGAAATACTGAAATTCATCATATGTTGTCGAAACTGTGATATGTCAAGTCTTTGTGGCTTGCGATACCTTGAGAAGTGTTTTTCTTTGCAGATTTTGGAGGCAGGTCATTGTTTTAGAAACAAATATTTTTAGTCTATCACCGTCAAAACTAAGGAAATACTTTGCAGGCAAGTAAAACCTCAGAGTCTGGGTTCTTACATGCCTCCAAAGTTTTTTTTGGTTTTGGATGCCACGAAAATTGTATAAACAAATTTGATCAGCGGAAATAAAGATTACCTTTAGAATTATGTTCGCTTTCCAGCATTGTATATTAAGAGATTTGCGTCCCTGGGATTCAATCCTCCGATTAACGTCTAGATGGGAGGCATCAGACACGAATAGGAGAGGCGCACCATCACTGAATAGAATCTGCATGTCTTGTGGAGCGTATTTACCAAACTTAGGATCTGTGGAACAAATACACTGATTGGTCCTAGTAGTTAGTGACGGAAACTGAAGTCAAGAGGTTGGAAAAATCATGATCCTAGCTTGTTTCTTGAGGATGGATCAATATAAATTAGACCAAACAACAAACCAACCGAGCAAAATGCACTTAGCTCCCAACAAAAAGGTAGAATTTATAAGTCGCAATGAGCTAATCAGCATAAGTGATGTTCCTTTTCTTAAAATTTTAGATCTTGAAACAAATTTGGAACTAAAAATTAGGTTCAGTGAAATGCATCTACATCACTTTCGCAACAACTTGGGCACCAGAAAGCAATATAGTAGGGGACGCTACCATAACAATAAACAGTACTTCGTGGGTTTAAGTTCGAACTGTCACACCCGAGATGTCCGGGTTAGTTTCCCTTGGGTAAGCCATCAGCTCTTAAAAAGACCATCGATCTGATGTAGAATTTGCGCCGAACGGGGCGCTCTCATACCGGCATCCCTAGATATTGACAACGAGACAAGAAGAAGACGAAATTTCTCTTTCGAAAAAAATAAGAAGCAATATACCCAGTTTTTTTAACAAAGAGGCGAAGCTGCGCTTCGCAAACACTTGTGAAAACACGCCCAAAAGCCGCTCTATCAAGTTAAACAAGAAAAAGGTAGAAAAAAGGCTCGAATTAGCAAAAACTTGGCAACGTGTAGGATTCCAATCTGCGACCTACTGCAATCAAGAGATTTTGAGTCTCACGCACTATCCCCTCACCACAAGCTTAACAACCGACAAACAGTAGTCACGAATAAAGCAGCTACATATGCTAATAAATTGCCAATGCCATTCAGCACAGAATATAAAAAGACTCAACTTTGCAAGTAACAATTTGGAATATAACAAACTGAAGACATCCACACTACCTTTGTATGTAACAAATCGCAAAGCATACAGCCACAGTATGTATAAATTATGCATTTCAAAAAATTGAGAGATATATTGAGTTTTAAAAAATTCTGAAATCGAGTTTTTATTATTGTGATGTTGTTTGAAACAAATAGCTTTTTTTTCGGTTCATTTGATGAATTAAAAATACGTCAACTGTGTTAACTTATTACGATTCGAATGTCAAAGCACATGCTATCAAAAAGCTGTAAGGGTGTCCCAAAAGAGGCACCAATATTTGCGACTTAGGTTGAAAAAATAGAAGGTTCGTACTAATACACCAGCTTCGCAAGTGTAATCAACAATTTTGAATCTCGGTTCTAGGCTGGGCAACAAAATTTCAATGAAACCACAAACGCAAGGACTGCAAAAGATTTCCTATGTCAAACTTTGAAGGCTTTATTAAAGACAGTATAATAACTATTTGAGAACCGGCGTATTTTCGAATTTTGATGGAAAAATTTCCGATTGTTGACACATTAAAGCTCTTTGCATTCAGCACGTGGAAGCTCTTTGAATTTCAAGAATTGTTTAGGATCAGAATTTTTTTGTATAAATTATCAAATTTGGAAAAAAAAGGATAGGAAAGTTTTTTTTCTTCCGCTGGGAGTAAAAAAAATATAGTCCATTATTAAAACTAAAAATCATTCAAACTTTTCGCAACCTTTTCCTTTTTTACTGGTCGATAGCGGAGTTTGCATTTGTTTTAACAAAGCACAAGAACTGAGCTTAAAAAAGTCAAACTACTGCAAATCAAATCTGAGCGTGGAAAAATTTGAAGATTTCCTAAGAAAAACAATAAAAAATCTCCGTGTTTCCAATTTCTCGAAACAATATAACCCAAGTTAACATATAAATAGCAACTTCAAACTGTTTGAAATTGACAATTTTGTACAAAATACTTCCAATATGAAAACTTGTTTCATAGACCTTCAGAGAATTTGCCGATTATCAAGCAACCGCGAGCTTCAATATTATCAAGCAACCGCAGCTCATCGATTTTTTACTATGGGGGTTTCTCGGAGAGATTAAATTGCCAGTTGAGTCCAAACCGCATGCCAACAGAAGATTGTCCTTTTCTAGAAAGGTGGAAAACCACTTGTTCACACTATTGTCACAGCAAAGGAGTGCTGCGGCTGTCGATCTCCAGATTTCGACCTTGACATGAGAGCTGGAAAAATTCATCAATCATAACGATCAAACAATTGATCAATCAAAACTGATAAAGAAGGGAAAAGTTTTAAGTGTACACCAGTTTTAAACATAGCCAACATATTGTTTGAAAAGTGTGAAAGAACCAGGGAACCGAAAAAAACTTGATCGGAAACTTCGAATTTTGGAGAGAAAAAAAATAAACCACGTTTAAGCTCTTCGATTTTCAAGAATGCTTTAGGACTGGCATTTTTGAGAAAGCTATTCCACACTCCATTTAGAGAACCCTGGATCAATCTTAATTAAGTTAATTCTGTATTTTGGGTTTTTTAAATCTAATGAGGGGGCTAGAACGGGAAAGACCCGACCTCTGATCAGGTTGTGGAAAATCAATCTTTATCTGATCCCTTCCAGGGGCATCCACAAGCACAGCTGAATAGTCTTCAGTCGGTCTCACTTTCACCAGCCACATCTTGGGAAGACTTCTAGGACTAACGAACTCAAACGAGCCAGAGGAGGTGAAACGACCCAGTACGAAACACCTAAAAGCAACAGAAGATCGTGGGTTCGAATCCTACTTTGGTCACAGTTGAAGCAGTCAGGTAATCCGCCTCCTTGTAGTTAGACCAGCTATTGCGAAATGGACGATATCGCTCCGCGGACACAAGGTCCAAGGGAGTAATTAAAAAGGAAATATGGTCAAGGGCAACAAAAAACATAATGCGGGAAAAAACAGGTTGCTAGGCAAGCAGCTCAGGAAACCATTTCTAAAAAAACTACAAGAAATGATACAGTTTCTCCTCGAACTTTCACTTTGACTCTATGACGTGGTTCCTTCCCATGTCGTGAAGTGGTTGGAACATCTAGAACCAATTCAAGTTCTAAGCAACAGAACGACTTCAAAATTGTTACTGAACTATCAAATTTCTCACCACTCCACCCTCCACGTCCCCCATAGTCCATGTTAAATACTGGCGCTCAATCTTTTTGTAGGAACTTTTAAAGGTTGATCCGACCAGATATGGATGTCGTAAACTAGTACAGGGGGTCCATTACCACCTTCACGTTAAATCATAACTGAAGATGTGAAAAAGAGAAACCTGTCTCTCAGTTTTCCACACTTGAGTCCCAGGGGGGTCACTTCTACTGGGGGTGACGAGGATGAGTCATCCTGACCACCAACTGGGAATCCAGGAAGACCCTTGATGGGGTACAATTTGATAGTGTACACTGTTCCAACCTGGTGCCAAGTTGATGATTTGCTTCTACCCAACACTAAAAAAAAGCACATCGAGTTTTAAGCATCAGTGTTGAACTCAATATTTCCTCACTACATGTGTTGAAGCCATTCAAACTAAGCATAATTCTTCACACCAACAGATTCCAGTTTCGATCGATCATAGTCAGTAGAGGCATTGGTCATTTTGCCTGGCTGGTATACATTTTCAAAAAGTTTTTTTTAAGCTCTCCTAGAAAAATAGCCGATTAAACTAGACCTAACGTCTTTAATGTGTTTGGCAAACGCTTAGGACGAGTTGATGTATAAAATTTTAGCAGAAAAACTTACAGTAGATTGAGATTCCAACGGCTCCTAGTCCAATCCCAGCTACCATGGACAGGGTGAATGGACATCTGTTCAGAACTGTGGTTGTCATTACACCTCATACAACTGACTTGAAGCTAGAGATCTCTCTAGAAGTATTGGATAACATCAATATCGATCATTCAAAATGATCCCAAGCTTCGGTCGTGAAATTCATAACATATCTTGAAATTATAAACGAACGCAACTTTATATCTTTGCAGTGTTCATGCTTCTTTCAGCGGGCCAGTATTATGAAGTCAAAAACCGAATTACAAATCGATTAGAACAAATATGAAAATCCTTAACAAGTTCAATATTATTGTTCTGATCATTTTACGACACGGAGCTATCGCGCAGGGAGTCTTTTTTCTGCCCAAATTGAAGTACCTAAAGAAAAACTCGTACTAGTTCCAGTGGTATCATATTAAAGTCTTGGTCTTGATTCGGAGTTTTTCCTTTTTTAAAGATTATATGAGGCGAAACTTGCCAATGACACGATGAAAGACTGAATTCTCGATTTGATTTTGGTAATATTACATCAAAATTGGCAGTTTTTTTTACTCTTTCAATCGCCTTTTAGTTACAATAAAATCAAGAAATTTAGGGAACACATTTTAAAAATAGCCAACAAGAGATTGCAAAAGTGTAAAAGAACAAGAAAACCCAAAAAAAAATGATTGAAAAAGATTGAACATCTTCAACTTTCGGAAAAAAGAATATTGCGCTCTTGAAGGTCTTTGAATATCAAATACTGCTTTGATTGGCACTTTTTTCGTAAAGTTAGCCCATTCAGAGAAAACTGGATCAATATTTAACTTTTTAATTCCGATGTTGCCTTCATTTAACAGAGGAATTGAAGTGAA
Organism: Symsagittifera roscoffensis; assembly: GCF_963678635.1. Classification (NCBI taxonomy): domain Eukaryota; kingdom Metazoa; phylum Xenacoelomorpha; order Acoela; family Convolutidae; genus Symsagittifera; species Symsagittifera roscoffensis. The sequence continues at coordinate 16,801,791 of NC_087069.1, forward strand.
CTTAAAATTAATCAAACTTCAGCGAAAAATCAAATTTCAGCTTGCAAAAAAAATTAAGATTTTTTTTCCTGGAAAAAAAAAGAACCAAAAAAAAGTCAACACCTATATAAGTGAAAAAAAAAATTTTTATTCTCACTCAAAAATAAAAACTTTTTTTTAAATACATTTCTCAATTTTGGACTTCTTACTTGATGGTCGCACCAATGCTGTACTGCTTATTGCTGTGCTCTTATGAAGTTCCTTGAAAACTATGAACAATACTATGAACAAAACTAGAATTATGAACAATACTAATAATAAATTAAGTCTTAATTAACAATCATGTCAACAACAGAAAATTAACCCGAAGAACTAAAGAAACGATTGAATGAAACAGCTTCATCTCAGATACAAAGATCAAACTCCTCTCTCTAACAAAACGACCATGTCTTGCTTTGAGTCCAGCCGAAAAAATATCAGAAGAAAAAGCAAAAAGATGATCGTGAGTAGTATTGAAAGAGTCCTTGACATGTAACTTCCAGAAGTACTAAAATATTGAAATCCCTGTTGAATGAAGAACTGCAAAAACAATCGAAGAAATTATTCTCGATAAAGTCAAGCATTATACTAATCTAGAAACCAGAAAGTGCTATTTGAAAGCTGTGTCGGAGGTAGAACTGTAAGAAGGGTACAATAGGCATGTAAATATCCGCATCAATGGAACTCCTGAAGAGCACGATCAAATCGGCGATGGAAGACAAAAACTTCAGGACAACAAAAATCAGTGCTAATGTTGTATTTTCAGGACGAAAAAGTAACATACGCACAATGATAGTACGCTTTTATAGAAGAGAAGCGATAGTTGATATTTTTCAAAAATAGAAAGCCCTGAACGAGTCTTAGAACATCAAATCTATCAAAATATACGAAGATTCGACGGCTCCTCGACTACAATATTGAAACCTCAAGAAGCAGGATGAAAGAAGGGAAACAGTATGGACCCGAGAACGTACAATTTTTTTTTAATTCGAAAACGAAAACAACGTGCAAAGTATTAGAGGCGTCTGAACAATCTGCAGTATCCGATTGATGTTATGGGAAAATGCCTCGGCAAAACATAGCAACCATCCTTGAAAGTATTTGAATGCCAAATCTCTTATGTGGCTTATATTTCTCACTTTAATGCAGGTTCTTTGCATCAACACTACGATGAATTGTTAGCACTAATCAAAAGCCTTGAGTCACCATCTGACTTAATATGCTTAAGTGAAACATGGTCGCAAGAAGGTGACTGTCCAAACAGCAACAAACTAGAAGGCTATGATAAAGAAATCTATAAGGCAAGGAAAAAAACAATAGCGGTGTAATGATACATTTTAACTAAAACGTCACGATTATAAAAAAAAAATTGAGTTGCGAAATACCTGAGAGTTTACTGATCCAGTTGAAACGTTTTCGTTTCTCTTGATAATTTTAATTCATCAAAAAACAATCAATTTGCTTTCGTTTATCAACTTGATCATATACCAGAAATTTTAGGTGAAACAAAAGCTACAGTCAAAATATACGGTGACTGCAATATTCAACTTCTCAAGAACAATAACATTAGATCTAAATATCTTGACATTATAGAAAATAATGGGTTCGTTAAAATGATAAGACAACCGACCAGAAAGTAGCAACCAGTGAAACCCTTTTAGATCACTACCTGGCAAAAAATGTTCAAGTAAAAACAAGTCAAGAAAAAAACAAGAGCTTCTTCGATCATTTTAGGATTATTTTAGAAAAATATACCGAGCCATCTAAGGATCCATTGTGAAATTTTTTCGTGACACTTCTATTCTAAAATCCAATTCAAATGTCGAGGAAGTCAAAATCACTCAGTCCCACTCTCTTCTTGAATTGGATAACTCTGAACACTCGAAATCAGCTGATACATGTTTCAATAATGTTCAATTTAAATTCCTCGAAGTATTGGATAATTTCGCACCATTGAAAAAACGAGGCAAAAATTGAAGTCTTTCGCTGACAAACAAAATAAAACATCTGATCGCAAAACAAAACCGATTTCATAAAGCTTGTTCTAAAAATAAATTAGCTCAAGAAGTCAGATCAAGCTGTTCAAAGGAGTAATATACAACTTCACTACACAGAGGCGAAGCTGAGCTTCGCACCACTTGCAGTACAAATGATTGTTATGAAAATCAAACTGAAAAAATTCAATAAACAATTTTTATCAAAAAGAATGCAAAGCATTCCAAACAAAAATGCCTGCACCATAAATACTCTAGAAGGAGCTTTGGGAAGGCTATACAAAAGCCAAGTTTTCAAAAAATTCCTTTCTGAGGAACTAAGCAATCATCTAAATTAGCCAAAATTTTATATTTGCAAGAAAAGCAAGTCTCAACTAGAATCGAGCTCCCAGGTTTTGTCTTCTCAAGCATGGGGTAACAGCATCGTGGACTAAAGATGAAACAACTAAGCCGACCAAAATAAACAGACGGACGATGAACCGAAAAGCACAGTCTAGTTTGCAAAAAAAGGGCCCGGCCGGATTCGAACCGCAAATCTTCAACATCTCAAGCAGTTATTTTATCTCTACGCCAGATGCGCTGGATGGTTTGATTGGATTTGAATTTATAATTACAAAGCTGTTACAAAGCCGAAAAACCATGAGCATAAACCCTTCATGCCGAGCAGAAACCCTTCATGACGAGCAGAAACCCATCTAAACTTTAAAAAAATCCCGTCAAAGCACACACACGCACATAAAAGTTTCTTTTTGGACGTAACAGCGCAATAAGATGCCACTAAGTCGTTATTAATTAGGCCGAAATTTATTCAGCCGATAAAAAAGACGAAAAAAAAATTGAAATTTTAACAAATTGAGCTCGTCAAGTTACAATCAATGCCAATGTGAAAAGCAAATTTCGATTCGCCCGGTTTTTTAAATGCTTAAAACAACTGTAGTTAAAAACATTTATAGCTAAAATTAACTATTCTTAGATGTGGGAACTAAGCCGGCAAAACATAAGCAGACAAAGAAAAGGCTTTTTTTAAACCGGAACAATTACCGTTTGAAAAAAAAACTGATTCTGGTCAGATTCCAACCCAGGACCTTTGCCGTCCCAGGCGTATTCGTTACCACCCGGCTAAGCGTGCAAGAGAGACTTCAAATTTTGAACTCTTTATGAACCAAGGTAACACCAGTTCAATTAGTTCTAGGAGTCCAGTGGACAAAGTTGGTTACGAGAAAAAAAGTCTAGTATTCAATTACAATACCCTTGCTATCGCAAGGATAATAACAAAGTGAAAAGCTTTTTTGATGATTCAAGTCAGGTTTACTCACTTTCAAATGAAATAAAATGCACAAATAAAAAATTATTACCTCCCATAATGAAATGGCCAATTAGTCTTACCGTTTATTTTCGACAATGGACATTAACCTAGCTAGTAAAATGTTAGCATTGAAAACATTTCAAAAGTACGAAGTGTTGAGTTTCTGTATGTTAAACTATCTATTACTGATTTGGAAGTAGAGTCAATTATTGTATCGATGCAGAATAAAACCTCGTCTAACGTAGATGAAATTATTTAATTATTGAAGCAAACCGTTTGGAAATTGTACCCAAGTTTAGAAGCTAATTGATATTTTATTGAAAACGTGATCCTTTCCCAACTGATTGACAAGCATTTATCTACCCTCTTTTTAAAGTGAGATCGAAGCTTGACGTTAATAATTACAGACCCAGTTCTTTTCTTACAGCTGGAAGAAATTTTTTGAAACAGCGATGCACAACAGAATATACGGGTGTTTCGAAAACAATTGCTTAATTTACGTGAAACAGGTCGGTTTCCGTAAACAACAGTACTATTGATGCGCTTGCAGAAATGACTGAAAAAATTTGTCTGGATAATTTGTTTTTCTTGACCTGAAAAAAGCGTTTGATACCCTCAACCATTTCATATAACTTAAAAAATTAGAAATGTATGGTGTTGAATCAAACGAGCATGGAAATTGTCTAGAATTTATTGAGAACGTACCCAGAAAAACTGAAAATTAGTTTCGCTATTTAAATTTTACTATTTTACTGATCATCAAATGATCTTTGAGAATAAATATCAAAACTGCAAAGCCTTTCGTCTTTGTTCTTGTAAACTTCCAAATTGTTTCATTAAAAAAAGCCGAATAAGCCCATCAACGAAATCAAAAACAAGTTTTCCGCACCTTGTACCAGAGGGTTGCAACATATTTGCAATAAAATTCTCGGCTAACTCGGTGAAATTGTCCATGACTAATGCAAGCTATTATAATGACATTATTAAATTTAAAAAAAGCGAGAAATAAATTATCAACCTACGATGATTCACACAAATTAATTTATAGTTAGACGTGAGAATAGCATGATTCATTATTCTCAGGAACAAAGCAATTTTTAAGCGCTTCAGAATTACAGATCTGTTACAGTCAAATTTACATTGTGTATGTTAACTGTTCCGATGTGCGATGTGAAACATTTGACAACATCAATTCACATGTCAATGAAAGTCATTTCATGCTTCGCTTCATGACTCATCTTATGAAACTGTAGCAGCCGTGCAATTGACTTACCATTTGTTTCCTCTTGACCGCACATTTCTCTTCTAATCAAGATTTGTGCTAGTTGAACTCTTTGCCGTTTGTTCAACTTCTGCTGTTTTTTTTCGCACTGTAGGTTAAAAAAATTTGTTTTTTTTTGGGGGGGGGGGGGGTGTTAGAGCGCGCTGAAAAACGCAATTTTTGGTCAGAACCTTCAAAAAGTGCTAAAACGGCATTTTTTGGCATTTTCTAATTATACAAATATCCGCCTGCGGCGCAGCAAACCTTTAGCAAAAAAATCAGTCAAAAAGGAACAGAAAACACTGGAAACCGTTGTGTTAAACTGGGGCCTTATTGACACGATTGGTAAAAACAAAAGATTAACACTAAATTGAAAAAAGTGCAAAAAAATTAAAGCGTAATTGATGGATGATACAAATTCAGCGGCAAATAATTGTGACCCAAATTACTGCTAAGCAATGAGGCACAGCGAAGTATTTTTCTTGAGTGTGCTCCAAAATATCATAACCAGAAGAATGAAAGATCATTACTGATTAGTTAGCTTTTTAAAATTTTCAAGCCAGGTTGCATTAATTTTACAGCATTTTTCACTTTTCCACTATGATATTCTGAAACTATGAAATAGGGAGAGGAGGACTATTGATCGAATCCCCCTATGAAAAAAGTTTCACAAGAACGAGCATCACTTAAGTTTCCTTATTACATCGCGACTCCCACCACTGGTCGGTCAAGACATCTTTCAAAGTTCCCGACAAATCAATTTTGCTCCCTCTTTGACCTTGAGAAGAACTTGAACTTCGAGTAGAAATAGAAAAACAGTCAATAGATATGCCTTTATTTGCTAACATCTCTTTCGTGTTTGTACTATCATGCAGCGGCACAAAACTCGACAAACCCAATTTTCCCATCTGCTCGCTATGATTGATTCGGTTGTTTTCGTTTAGAATCAATTTCTCAGTTCCAAGAAACTGACTGCTAGAACTTTGGTGAGATACATTTTCTTTAGCTATAAGTCGATCAGATCTTAAGCGTTTCTGACCAATATTTAAAACCGAGCTTTTTGTCGAGTTTAAAATATTATTTGCATCGTTCGCGGTATTTGACTTATTCATTGAACTTTGGTTTTCGATTGAATTTTTGATATGTGTTGATGATTCAATATTGAATAGCTCGCGTCCAAAAGATTTTTGTCGGACAAAAGATCCCGCTTTTGAGCTTTTCGCGATGAGTCCACTTAAATCCGGTGTCGCTGAAATTCTTGATACTTTCGGTTTCTGTTTTGGCGTACAATCACCATAATCATCTGACATATTATCTCTCGGTGAAACCCTTTTCGGCTCTGAAACATTAGTGGTCACGATGTTAGATTCGTTTGGACTTGAGCGAATTTCAAATCCGTCAAACTGATCACGAATGCCAGCTGAAGTTTTATCCAAAGCCGCCCTTTCAAGGTTTGTGTTCACGGTCTGATCACGTGATGATTCGTCATTGACGAAGGACAAATTCTGCAAAGATTGCGCATTTAACACACAAGGCGAATTTTGTGACGACGCTCGTATTGGATCTCTATATTCAGTTCTTACTCTAATTTCAGAACTGACATTTCCGCTGTTTGCCGAATGTTCACTTAGCCTATTACTATTGCTTTGCTCGTTCCGCGAAGCTTCATTATTCGATGAAATATTGGGAAAACTCAATGAGTTATGCGAGCTATGCAGAATTCCACTATCAGTTGTCGCGAACTGCGACGTCCCCTGCAGCGCTTGATTCTGTTGACTATTCACAATATGAGTACTTGATAACGCGGGTGCAAATTGTTGCACATTTGAACTTGACCCGGCGGCGAAACCGCTGTCTTCGGTTAAGGTCAAAGTATCATTCGGGTTGATCGCTGGAATCGTACTGATCATAGCTGCGTCGTCGAAGCTAATCTGCCTCGTGCTTTCTAGTCTCGCTGATACCCCTCGCCCTCCGATTGCCGAGTGGGTTCGATTCTCAGTTTCGTCTCCAATTCTCACCGGTGACGAGTTTAAAATTTGACTGTTATTGTTTTCCGACCTCGCGTAATTTAAAACTTCCTCTTCGGAAATAGAAGACAGAGATAAAAAGCGAACCATTTGATTCGGATTCTCGTCCGCGACACTCGAACTCATTGCTCTATTTTCGAAGTTTTGTTCATTTTCAAAGTCTTCTTCTCTACTTTGTGCACTGTTGCATGGCTCGATAGCCGAGATGTTAGCTTCAAACGAAAGGCGCCTCGTGCCTTTAGATGAGCTCGCAACACATTCCAGATCTCGTGAACATCCTGAAACATATTCAATCATTCAAAAGCCAAATGAAACAAGAATCGCTAGTTGATGTACATGTAGCACAAAATTCTCTGACTTCACCGATTCAAGAAACAAAACTTTTTTTCATCACTTTTCTATACTTCTGTTATCTTTTTAGTACAGGGCGATTGAATCAAATGTCTATATGCAAGAATGAAAAAGAACGTCACTTAAAAAGGGCGTTCAAACTTTGAGTACTAAAATAAAGTCAAAATTGTTGTCAGCCAGTCATCAATTTTTGTCTAAATTAGTCCGAGAACCAGTTGTTCTCACCACCGAGAGAAAATTTTCGGAAAATCCGTACCAAGAAAAAAATGGCTTTAATCTGATAACCTTGAAGTAGTCAAAGTTGGCAGGAAAAAAACAAAAACTACCCTAATCCATAGCTCCTTTACACTCTTCGATAATGGTTGGAACAACAACCAATGACAACTTAAACAATGTCTGTCAATCTGATCAAAAGTTAATTGAAACAATTTTAGTTTTTATCTGCTCGTTTGTTTTAATAAAACCAAAGGATCCCTCGCCATCTTGCTCATTTTCAACCAACAAAACCTTAATATTTTTATACGGGTACCAAATTCGAAAGTTGAGAGAAGACAGCGGACCGCAAAAAAACAACAACTTTTACTCAAGACTTCGAAACCTAAGCAACAGACAGTTGGAAAAGTGTGAGAACAAGACAAGAAAAAAATAAACGTAAATGTTTGAACATTTTCCAACTTTCGAGTTGCAAAGAAGATATATCACGTTTAAACTCTCTGAATTTCGAATACCGTTTATGATTGGCACTTTTTGCGTTAAGATATCCCATTTAGAGAAACTGGATCAATAGGTATTTTTTGCGCTGGAAATCTATTTTTGAAACTAGAAGTCATTCGCGTTTTTTGTGGTTTTTTTTCACTTCTGCTGCTTGATAGTTGAGTTTGCCTTCATTTAACAAAAGAAAAGAATTGAAAAAAAAATCATCAGCCAAACCGCTAAAAATTAACTTTGAGCATGAACAAATTCCTGGAAAAAAAACACTGAGGTGAAGTTGCACTTCGCATACACAAGCAAAAATATGACCGATAACGCTACTGGGAAAAACTAAATGAGTAAAACATTAGGTTGGAAAAAAAGAAAGTTCATACTATAACACAAGCTTTGGTTGTGTAATCATCACGACCAATGTAAGTGAAAATCAGTTCTTTCGATTGCACTTAAGAAAAGTGCCAAAAAATAGTAGAACTGGCTGAACTTAAAGTATCTTCCAGTGGAGAAGTTAAAGGTAACTAAGTCTTAACAATTTGGGCCCGCGGAAAATTAATTAGATTGACCTGAAACACTGATTTTTCATTTTTTTGAGGATCTGCCTCCACTAACAAAAACACTGGGAACACCACCTTATAATTATCTTTATTACTTGCTCACCATTCAGGAATTTTAATATTCGACACTTTTAAATTTGTTGTTTGCGACTTACCGATTTCATCGATATGCCCATCATTACGAAAAGAACAATCTCTGTCTCTTTCCTCCCTAGCAAAATCCATCCGACTACTACAACCCCCACTCCCCGAAGCCTCGCCCATCGGCATAATTGGCGACACGCAAATCGGCGGCTGATCCATTTCACCAAGCGAAGAACACTTGCTGGTGTTTATATCGTTCTCGTTATTATTCTGGAAGTCGTCGTCGAGTAAAGAGTGGTTGTGGTCATCGTAGCCGAATAGAAGCGGTCGGCTGATACTCATGATTTCGTAGTCCTGCAGATTCAGTTTGTTCGGACTGGATGAAGATGGAGTTTTGCTCTAAGAAAGAAACACAAAATACTCATCTTAAGGTTCGAAACAAGCATTCTTCGATTCGAATAAGAGAAAGATCGATTATTTTTGACAATAGCCACCAACAGATGTTTGCAAAAGAGCAAAAAAAATTGAATTGCAAACTTTCATCTTTCGAAGAAAGAAACATACCAGGTTGAAGCTCTTTGAATTTCAAGAACTGTTTATGAATGGCACTTTCTTTTTAAAATAAACCCAATTTAAGAAAACTGGATCGAAAGGTAAATTTTCTTACTAATCAATGAGAATTAAAAGGCGATCAGATGGTTGATGTTTAGGTTTTTGTTAAGGGGTTGCTAAATTGATCCAAGTAGATTATTTAATCTAAATAAAACTGCGCATTAACCACGGCTATTTCCCGCAGCAGGCGATGAATTGCTTTGTGAATATTCATGATGAACATGTGAATTTTAAATTACCGATGATGGATAATTGAAACATGCCCCTGCTTCTGTGTCGTATTCGCAGCTGTTCTGTGTGAATAAATGAGCTGAAACAACAAATCAATTCGTCAATTGAATACGCTACAAGGCCTGGTCCAATAACAAAAAACAATAGCTTACAGGGAGTTGAAGATATCATTGAAGTCAAGCAGACGGACCAAAAACGACTGATTAATTTTAAATTTCGAACATATACAGATGGCTTTGAAGCTCTTTGACTGTCCTTTGTTCCTTCATTTTTGTTCCCTCGTCAAACGAAATCAAAATTAAATCGATAAAAAATAAGAGCCTACAGAAAATAGGAAAAGTCTCAACAAATTCAACGAAACCTAAACAAATTGTTAATTTCAATCGTAATTTACCATAATTTTAGCAAATTAATTGAACTGAACGCAAAAAGAAAAATTCAACTCGCGAAAAACTCATCTACCGTTCCTCAAGTTTTTTTGAACTTTTTGGTGAGCAAACATAAAAAAAATAACATAACCGAAGAAAAGTCTTCACTAGTTCATTGACATTGAAGCACGCACCAAAAACGCACAAAAACAAAACTTCAAAAATTTACACAAAGCAAAGCGAGAACAAGACAAAAGGGAGCTCTAAAAAGTGAAAATAAAGAGGTAAAAATAAGCCTTGAATATCAAAACTTTTATATGTGTCGGATTCGAGCCACCAACCTCGAGATTTGAGTGTCTAACGTCCATAAATATGCGTAACTAAGAAAGCAGCTACAGAGGCTAAAAAAATGCCAACACAACGTAGCAGAAAAGCTACCAAACATAAACATAGCCAGTGCTAAGTGCAGCAGAGATACTACAACCTGTAGATTAGGAGTCGCTTTCCATATGTGCCACATTCGTTTGCACATCGTCATGCACTAGCCACCAACAAAGTAGAAAACAGATTTCATGAAAATGTAAAACACTTCAGACAATGATTATAGCAAGTGCCACCAAATTAGCCTTTTAATTTGCTAGTTACTTTGGAAAAAGATTCTATTATTGAAAATTTTGTGCTCGCTAGCGGAAACACAAAAATCGACACGAATAAACATTCAAAAAGAAATCAATTTGTTCATTTCAAACGAGACAAAATCAGCTACCTAAGACGACAAAACGTAAACAGCCATACGAATTTCCGACAATCAATTTTGTCATTGAAATTTCGAATTTTTTTTTGAAATTTCGAAAAATTTTATCCCAAAAAAGCGCTAAATTACTCAAAGTGAGCTAACTTAACTCAATTAAACCTAAGTTTTTACGTTTCAAAATAAGCTATTGTAAGCTTTTAACCAAGTAATATAAAACTGCTCGCTCGCTTTATCCGCTCGAAAAAAGACGAAAAATTCAAATTTTCAATCCGGTTTTTCTCGACACTGGGAAGATTATTCTCGACACTGTGAATCACGATCAAGAGCTTTAATATGATATATCACTCAACCCAGTCCGCTGATTATTTGTGGTTCCTGATTTTGCGTGGAAAACAAGACAATAAACTAAACCACACCCGAATACAAAGTTCTTCCACATTTGCAATGGTCGAAACAACTCTGTGGTCAAGAAGAAAGGCTTTCCTAGCTACACTTTAATTGAGTACCCGATTATGCGATGGTTCAAGGCAGAACAGCCTTTTAGCACAAAAATAATTTAAAAATACTAGAAGTAGAAAAAATGACAAAAAAAATCGGTTAAGTTATCCCTTTGTCCAGAGAGAGAAAGGTTTTTTAATGACGCCTAACTTGAGAAAAAGGAATAAATTTAATAGATAATATTCAAATAGTTGCTTCGAAATAAGTTAAAAATGAGCTGTCCGTGTCTTTCAAAATGCCGTCCACTAAGTATACGGTCAGTAAAATTAGAGGACACCCCCCGTAGCTACGTCTAACCTAGAACAGAAGAGAGGTCGTAGTCAGGCGGTATACTTAATGCAGTCTGTGTTGCCCTCGCTTCACTGTTAAACTCCATCGTGTTCTCCTCTCTGATTTCATGCAGATTTTGATGTCCGTTATCTGAAACAAAAAATCACTTCAGAGCTCTTTAAAATCAATTGGGGCAAAGAACTTACTCAATGAAGGCAGTTAAAAGACAGCCGTTAATCATTAAGACGAACCAAACCAACTAAAATAAAATCCTTGTTTAATATAATAATATTTTTCTTTCCTTAATAAAGCACAGTTGAAAATGAATGGTCGGAACTTTGAGGCCAGCGGGCCAGCGGCAATAAGCCGGTAAAAACTTTACATTCAAAAAGTATTACTCTCACAAAAACTGCAAGCAGATCACTTTACTGACGACGAGATATATTTTTTAAATCGGACAATTTAATGACGCAAATACGAAAAAACAAGATGGTGAACTTATTTTACCCATTGTTTTATTTTCAGCATAGTGAAATGAATTAACTATGAATGGTTCAAGATTTCTATATCCAACTAGATTAGATTATCCAAAAAATAATGACCAAAACACAAAGCATGAAAACTTAATTACCAGTCTTATTCAGCTAAAATTTAAAACTTTTTGCAACTGCTTTTTCGTATCTTGTGATTTTAGATCAAACAACAGATCGGCAAATAGACTTACTGGAATTATTGAAATCATCAGAATTTCTACTTCTGTCGTGCTTTATGTATGGTGAGAAGTCACTGATAACACTTCCAGTCGAAATTGGACTGAGTGGCACTTGTCTGAAGAACTCATCAATACTATTTTGACTCCTGTCATCCAACTCCCAATCTGTCCTGCTACGTGACTGGCGCTTAATTTCTTTTGAGCCAATTTTAATTGGGTTAGCGATAAGTTGAAAGTACGGTGACAAGAAAGCTTTGTTCTCGTCTATTGTGATCTGTAAAAACACAAATTCGTATCAGAAGTACCGAGTTGTACCTCTTATGTTCCGATCACGTGTTCCGACCACTGAGAGAGCTGAAGAACGTCTTCCGGGATATTTTAGTTTTTAAACTTTCTTCTACGCAAACCAAGAACCCTACATAATCATCAGAATGATTCGAGTGATAAATTATACTAACGCAATGTCAGACGTCATTCGAATGACATTAAAAAACTTTCAATATGCTTTCTAAATTTCTTCGTTTATTACCATTAAAGAATGTCGTAACTATAAAAAACGTATCTACATTAGGAAAATAGGCCTACATTTGTCTCCAATGGGCCTCCCCCACCAAAGGATGGTGAAAACGCTGAATGTCTCAAACGTTTATCCAAATCTTTATCGAATGGATTCTCAATTTCATATCCAGAAATAGAACTGCGACTGGACGATGGTGGTGTAGATGTAGAGAAAAAATCTCTGGAGGGCCCTGGAGTCGACATACCTTGCACATCATCAAACATTTCTAAAACTGTTTCATATTTCAAAACTTAATCCAAAAAACCGACCGCAGCCTAGATAGATGGTGGCTTTCCGAGATTTGTGATATAGACAGGTGATTGATACAACCTGATGAATAACATACCAAAACTGTAACCTAAATTCATTTTGAAAATATTGGAAAGATTCTTCTAAAGAATTCAGAAGATATGCAATATCTCTTTTCAATACCCCATTTTAATTGACCCCTTTTTAAAATATCTCCTTTCAATCACTTTCGTGTAATTTTACCTTATCTAATGTTTGAAAGAAAAGACTGAAAAACTGCTACAATCCACGTCTTCAAACTAAAATTGCTAAAAAACTCAAAAATCACCAGAATTACAAGGAGCTTCTGGAATACTCGAAAGAAGCCAAACTTTCACAAAAAGTCCTTTCTGCGAGAACTAAGCCGACAAAATAGATAATAATCAAAAATAGCCGAAAACTTTCAATTTGCAAAAATAGGTCTCGACAGGAATCGAACCCCGTGCAATCTTGTCGCAAAAATGTCTGCTGGAAAGGTTGAACATTCAAGAACTTTAACATTCGCCCTGACATTAGACAGTGACGGAGCGTAGAAAAAGCACATATTGACGACTGCCAGGCGTCAGTTACCCAAATTCTAATCGTTTTTTTTTTTTGAAAAAAAAATGTGACATTCGAAAACGGAAAAGGATCATCTGACCTGGAAGATTGACGGTTTTGGCAGATTAGCGACAATATTTGAACGATTAGACGAATCGTGAAGGTCGGAATATTCTGGAAATTTTAATTAAGACAACTGGAAACTATCAGAGACCGCTCCGAGTTGTAACGATTGTGTCGCTACAATCGTTACCTAGCAATTCAAGCAAACGCGGAAGGGTGTTGGGACGGTGTGTCCAGCCTTCCTAAAAGAAATAAGGACGCCATTTCCCCGGATTCCAGAATTCGGAGGGGTCTCGGGATCCGAACTCGAACTGATATAAACTAACTTTTAGCTTCCTCGTCATGCCCTGAATTGAATTTAACTAACATCTCGATTCATTATCAGATAATGAGAAGCAAGGAGTTGAGGGAAATGTAACAGTCGCCTACTTCGGTCACATATGAGGCTTAAGAAAAATAGGCCCTATAACCATTGGCTCAAGAGTCAGGGACACTATCTCTTGTGTTTTTCTACCTCAAGAACGGTCGGAGCCAATTCGGTTCGCTTGCGACATGAGACTAGAACCCGTTACAGCTTAAAGGTTACTACCAAAAAATCCCCCCCACTCTAGAAAATAAGAACGTCCCCATACTTAGGTCTCAAATTACCCAAAATACGCGAACGCCGTTAAAAACAGGGTTGGAACAATCCGTTAAGTTACTTTTTATTGGACAATGGAACTTTGATCTATTTCAAATGGATCAACCTAAAACTCGCCTTATCTCAACATAACAATCAAAAAACACACTCGAGAAATTTAAATTGGGGACTCATATGTTGATGCACTCGAGTACAAGGAGTAATTAAATTGGTAAGCAACTCAAGAATTAGGTAATATAACTATATAAGTTTGATACTGGTCAGTTTTGGTAACGGAAGTAAGTTCTGGCTCTAGAGTTTGAGTTTTTGTATGAACCATTGGGACACTCAAGCTGTCCAACTTTCCATTGAAGGTTCACTCTAGTTTGTTCCGAATAATAGTTCTCTCTTCTTTTTATTATCTCTCTTCCTATTCCGGAATAAGACAGCTCTACTCGTGTCCTATTTTATATCTGGAAATTGCGAATAGCAATTTCCTGCTGTTTTTCTTGAGTATTTTCCTGCAATTGTAAATTCGGTCGTTCTGATTTTTCACTTTGTGTTTTCAGTTGGTTCGAGAAAACTGAGCATGACAGGCTCCATTCGAAATTTTGAAAATTAAAATTCCACTCCAAAATTACGTATTTTCGTGTCTCTCAAGGTCAAACTTCCAGACATGACCGACTGGCACATACTCCCCAGACTCAAGATCGATGTCCTCATCGCGTGCTGTCTCTGTCAGTGAATCCCCAGAAGCCCGAGTGTCACTCAAGATACAGTGCCAATGGCCATTTACAGAAGTTTGCAGCAGATTTAAGTTTATCTACCTTCCAAAATTTACTACCATATAAATTTTTCACACTATCGCTAAACAGCAATCAAAATATGCACACACATGCACCTTATGAATTCCCGCTTTTTAAGCTGGTGATTTAAAATTTCTTTTGTCCTATTCAATCTGGAAATTGTCATGCAGCATTTTGATTTATATAATAGATGTAGCATATTAATAACAGTATCTTATTTGTTAAAATTTCTTTTTCGTGAACCCAGATTTCATCCGAGTTCATCCTCGAGCCCCCTCCCTCTCAAGACTCAAGACTCTAGAATTTTCCTTTTGAGCCACCGGCTCACCTTGTGTTCTTCGCCCTCGAGGTACCCGATCCAGATATTTTTGACACTGTGATCTGTTCCAATAGTGCTTCTTCGTCATCGGAGCTGATCACAATCTCCTCCCAAGCCTTCAGCTGTTCATAGGATCGCATCCACTCCCTTTGCTCTTGCAATCTCTTCGCTTGATTTGGTAAGCTCTTCACCTTCGACTCTCGGTTCAAACAGAAGGAATTTTGAAGACTCAGGCTTACATTCTTCACCAGGTCCTCCTCAAGTATTGACTCCCTCGCTCTAGTGTTGTCTCTGGATACTCTACCCACTCTTTTCCACCCCATTGTGATCGCATTTCGATGGGTCAGCAGAGGTCTTTTGAAGGCATCTGGTCCTATCTCGGCCTGCAATTGTCGATATTCCTTTTGGTGTCTCCTCATGTGATCCTTCGTTGCTACATATAACCAGGATGTTAACGTCGCGCGAAACCAAGGAAAGAATCTCAAGCGGCTCCACACGTGTCTGACCTCCATTGGTATGGCGAACACCTTGCATGCTGTCTCGAACAACTCAAGTCTCCTGCTGTAATCTATCGCGTGAATCGACTCCGCTGTTGGCGTCTTCGATTCTCGATAATTTGCTATGTTTTCTTCCATCCATCGTAGAGCCAGCATTGTGCTCACCACCAAGATGGTCAATTTTTGTTGATGCTCGGGTAATCCCAACGACCTGATTTCTTCTACATCCCAGATCAGGCAGAGATTGGCTTGGTCTGGGTACCACACTGTCTGCGCCAGACAGTGGCGAGGACAATCCCCGTGTGTGAGGTCGATGCTCCTAAGATTGCGTTCTCCCGAGGCTTCTAGGAGAGGCTCAAGTTCCATCATCTTCTCGTGTATCACGTCGACTTCTTCCAAGTTTGGGGCACTTACCATGGGTTTCCCAATCACGTTTTGTCTCTCGAGGTCACTGGTATTTTCACTCTCTAAGCCTAGAAGTTCTTCACCCCATATTTCACTAAAGTCGTCCCTTTGTTCTTTAGGCACTGTTCCTCAGATCTTCCTCAACAGCTTGTGTGAATGATGTGACATCCGAGCCAGTCTTACACATTTGGGCACTGAGAAGGCTTTGTCTATCAATACCCTCTGGCTGGATACTTCTACCATCGCCATGTGCAATGGATAGTGGCTGCCACATAGGTTGGCCATCACTGACCCCACTAGGGACTTCGCATTTAGAGGCAGTCCATAGGCTTCGCTCATGGGAAATCCCATCTCCGCTTCGAGTCCAACCTTCCAACTCTTAATGTGTTTCTGGGTCACCTGCAACACTCCGGGCCATGACTCCGCTCAACGCGGTCACCAAGTGGTGTTCTGACTCTAGCCTCTCCAGTGACTGGAGACTACACATTCTTGAGAAGAATCCCAGAGCTGTTGCTAGGTTTACAGTGGTACTCGCGTAACACTCAGCCATTATCTGTATCTCACTTTTCTCCCTTTCGGTGATATCTTCAAACCAGGTGACTAGGTCTTCTTTCTGGAAAGACTGTATCCTGACGCACGATCGTCCATAACAGGTGTGCTCGCCATTCCCACACGTCGAGTCAAGACAACTGCCCGGCTCCATCTTCTTTACCGACCCTGTTCCGCTCGTCATCTCACTTGACTCCTTCATCTGAGGCAGGATCAGTCTATGTACTATACTCAAGGTCGCTAAATCTTCATCCTCTGTCGGCGCCAATCTCACTCGCTCCGTGACTTCCTCGATCAGGCTCGCATGGGGATGTGGACACCAGGAGGGCCTGAGCAATTTCCACACCACTCCCAGATTCGTGGTCAACTTGCCGTTCCCGTTACCCATTTTTAATTCTACTCTTTTACTTGAGCGTGGCACACTTATTACTTCCGGTGTTCTCTCGAGAATCAAACCCAGACTAGGTCTCTCTCTCCACAGGGTCTATCTCCATTATCCTCTCTGTCCAGAACTTCAGCAGCTCCGCCACCTCATAGTTTCTTTGGGCACTTCCAGCTTCTAAGTCTAAGAAAGGGTTGTATGCCATCCCCATCACTCCAGACACATACTGATACTCTCCCTTCTCGTTGGGTTTCAAGTACTCTCCTGAAGAAGCCAAGTTACGGTGAACGTCGTGTTTCTCCTCGAACTTCTTGTTGTAGAATTTCCGTATCTCATCTAACTTCTCCTGTGGCTCTCCAGAGATTGCCTAGAACCATCTTCCTTTTCTATCCCAGTACTCTGGTACACATTCAAGATGACTGTGGAGACTCTCCTTTCCAGCGTCTTGCTTGCAATTGCTCTCTGGTGACATGCTAGGATGGTACTGTCAGTCATCATCGACATTGTCCATCTCAAGAAGCAGGTAGCATCCTTCCTCCTTGCCAGGCTCAAGCCTGAGTTGTCCCTAGCAACGTGCTGCATCAGCATTCGATATACCTCTAGGTTCTTGCCTCCCAACTTCAACTTGTCGTACGAAGTTAGTGTCTCTAACTCTATTCCCAACAGGCTCCACGCGAACATCAGTTGTCCTGCGGTCCTAATAAAGGGATTCGACATCAACGGTGATGCCGATGAGGATGTTCTCATCGCTTCTTCAAAATGATTCTTTAACAAGTTCTGCCAAGTTCTCTTCAGTTGGCTCCACAATTCTAATTTTTTGATACCAGCCTTCTGCTGGGTAGCCCAGTTGCGTCGTTTGCGTGACACTCCACTGTCGAGCTTCTTCAGGCAGTCTTCCAATTCCTGCAATGTTTCCAGGGCCACCCACCACGGTCGGGCGGTGTTCCTCGTTTTACTTTTCTCAAGAGGATCGCTAGCCACTTGCTTCCCGGTAGCCTGGTGTTCATTTGAGACCCATTTTTTGCCGACGTCCACTTCCCAGGTCTGCCCGCTTGTCGAACCTCGCTTCATTTTTATCCTCTGAGGCTTGAAGTCTTTTTCCGTTGTTGAGCTGGTGGGGATCTCCATCTCCTTTTCTACGTCAAGCAGTTTCCTCGGCTCGTAGCAACTCTTGTAGGCTGCTGTCTTCCATCGTGCCAGAACCATGGGGGCCGTCTCTCTCAAGTTCTTCTCCGAGACCGCATCCGCCGAAGGACTTCCCAATCCCTCCGCGTCTCTCTTCCTCTTGCGAGACCTCACGTCTTTACTCGGGGGCGTTGTCGTTACCATCACTGATTCGACTTCCTTGTCTCCCCCCAACCCTTCCAACTCTTGCCTCCCCCCTGCTCGAGCCTTAAGGATATTTGTACTTTTAATTATATTACTAGTTCCGACCTTATCCCCCCTTACATGTTCAATTATTTTATCGTCAGTTTTTTGTTTCGGAGTAGAGATGTCTTTACATTTGTCTTCTCTGGTCTTTCGTGGTGCCTTCCTCAACTCGACCATCTTGGTCAGCAGCTCTCCTCTAGCTTTCTCCTCCAGACATGTCCCCACCAGGATAGGTTCTCCGAACTTCACCACCGTGTCCCATAGCTCCTCATTGAAATCGTCCAATGTGGTGTCGTCGTCCACTTCTCGATTAAAATCGCTCAAGAATCTTCGCCAAGCATCCGCATCCAGGGTACCTAGGAAGGCATCCCTGTTTCCCTCGAAGGTGTTCTTCTCCCTTTTCTCCGCACTCAAGAAGATCATTCCCATGTTGGGATTCTAGCTCGTCAGTGGCAACTCTAGGTTCTTGCGGGGAGATGAGGTCAAAGGTGGCGTGGGGGTGTCTGCCCAACTTTCTCCACTCAGATCTTTCAAC
This sequence comes from Symsagittifera roscoffensis, assembly GCF_963678635.1. NCBI lineage: Eukaryota > Metazoa > Xenacoelomorpha > Acoela > Convolutidae > Symsagittifera > Symsagittifera roscoffensis. Next base: position 16,820,472 of record NC_087069.1, read on the forward strand.
AGTTCTTGCGTGGTGAACTCTTCCTCTGATGGCTTCTGCTCCGGTGTATTTCCCACCTCCATATCCTCTCCTGCCTCACTGAGAGTCTCATCCATGCTCTCCTCACCCGATTCTGCTTCTCTTCTCTCAAGAGTCCTTCTGAATCGATCTTCTACGGGACCACTCCTTTTATCCCCAGGGGTGTCCACTGATAGGGATGATGGTGTAGCTGGACCCGTTTCCTTATACTCTGTCAGAGCCATATGCAATGGGCCTGCTGCATCCAGCTCCTTCCACTCCTGTCTCCTTTCCACCTGCTCTAGTCCGTAAGGTGCCCGGTATTTCCTTGTGGCGAACAGCATATCGTCTGCTTTCAGTGCGATATGCCCTTCATTCACTATCATTCTGCCACCGTCCCACACCGGCAACTTGTTCTCTAGACCTGCCCGCTCAAGTGTTCTCAAGGCATTTCGTATCTCGAACTTCGGGGGCATCGACCCTCTCATCTTCTTGGCTTGAGTTGTCCATGAACTTATCTTCGCATCGCTGGTATGAAAATAAATCGCTGCAGAGTAGCCGATGAAGAGAGGATCCCAGCCGTCGATGAACTCCTTCTGCTGTTCTTCGGTTGCTGCTCTCGCGAAAAAGGACGGGACCACCAGGGGGCTGTTCATCCCCAGGGTCGTTCTCCTCACCGTTGGAAATTCTGGAATGCTTGCTGGCAGGAATTCCTTCTCCAATATCGCCTCTAGCTCCCTTTTCATCAGCTCGAAGCTTTTCTTCCACGCGGGAATTCTCAAGATCTCTTGTCCATTTGCTGTCAGGGGATTTAGGTTCCAGAACTTGGGATAGGTTTCGATGGGACCTTCGCGCTTGCCTCCCATCCTGCACTGCAGTTGTCCTTGAAAACTGTACACCACCAACTCCGGATCCTTCACCTTTCCGAAGAGCACCGTGTTGCTCATCTGTGCCCTTAGCACCTCCTGCTGACACCAATTAAGTGTCGTCCCATCTAGTACGCTTATGAGGCTCACGTGAGTCGCTGAGTGTCGATGAGCTTTCACCAGAGGATCTGGAAACGCGAACGTGACGGCCGGTCCATAGATACAGGTTACGACTTCCCCTAGCCCCCGGATCATCCCCATGGGGTCTGATCTCATGGCCAGGCATAGGTCCGTCAATAGTGGCATGCCCCCATTCACTTTCCTCCACTCCTCTTTTGTCTTCGGGCTCTTTTCTTCACCAGTCAGGTGCCGGTTCTGCATCAGTAGGTACTGTATCAGCAGCATCTTTAGCCCGGCAGCACACTTATACGAGTAGGTGTCAATACTCGAGTGTGTTTTTCCCATCGCCAGAGGCTCTCCGTATTTCATCAGTCGGTGAAATGACACTAATTCCCCGTGGGTTAGAAGCACCAATGTCAAGTATCCGTCTATCCGGAGGGTGTCCACGCCCCGACTGAACATGTATGCTGGGCCCATATTAAACAGGTACCTTGGGTAAACCAGGTACAGTGCCAGCAACAGACTGATGGGCATATTCAATACTTCCTGTATGAAGGCTTTAAAGATGGTCTCTTTCGCGCTATACACATCGGTCAGGAACTCCTTTCCCCAACAAGGACTCAAGAACTCAAGAATCTCGTGATCCCTCCTCGTCCTCAGCTCACCCCTTGCGTGCTCCCTCCAGAATCCTCCAATCGTGACTTCGTTGGCTGCCGTGACGAACCTGCCAACCGTCATTTCCCTTTTTTCGGCCACTCCCAGCTGCTCCTCAAGAAAATCCCAGATCTGCTTCACCAGAAGCGGAGCATCTTCTCTCGTCTTCTCCGTGGCGTTCTCCAGCTTTGGCGTCAGGAAGGGCCACCTGCCTCCCTCTTGTGTCAGTCGATACACCATCGACTCCAGCTACTTCTCCGATGCGGCCACGTTCTTCCTCTCATTGCTCGGCCCTCTAGATTTACTGGTGGAGCTTGTGATGGTCACCTTCATGCTTCGAAACCACAGACTGGCCGTCAGGTGAGTCGCCACTGGATGATCGTCCCCTATAATCGGACTGAGCTTGAGTTGAATAGCGAAGTTAGATATCTCCAGCAAGAGGACCTCGTCCAACACGATGAGGATGTCGGCCAACTCGTGAAAGCCCCTCAACGCGTGGGACACATCCGCCCATGCCGCCGCGAGCTCTGACCTGCGAAGTCTCAAGTTTGTAGGTTCCAGTTCCCGATTGGGAGCTGCCATCAAAATACGCCATCCATTCCCTTCTGCTATCAAAATCAAGATTGCATACATAAATTGCAGAGCGGGAGGCATGCTCGCGTAGCCGGGGGACGTCGTGAACGCCACTTTCGTCTTGGAGCCAAATCGTGAGGCAACGTTCTTTTGTACTTAATTCATGGCTGCAAATAATGTCTGTATGGCTTCCCAGATCTTCTTCGGCGTAGTTTCATCACCCTTGAGCTGCTCAAGAAACCCCGTCGCATGCAAGTGATCGTTCATCCCTGCAAACAGTAGTAGCTCGGGCTCACAAGGCATCTCCGACTTTATTGCCACCACCAGGGTTAACACCTGGTTTAGCTCCGCTCCCGGCAATGAGTATATCAGAGTTTCCGGCCAAAACAATTTGGGAGAAGTTCCCTCAAAGTCCGATCCCGCCACGATGACCACCCTCGCTGCGGCTGGGTCTGCCCTGTCATAAACAGCTAAGGTTTTGGCCAGCTGCGTATTCCCGCAGGGTTTCCCGTATCTGGGATCGTTGGTCAGTTTCGTGCCTTCATACGCGGCGTCTGGTAATTCCATCTCCATCGGATCCATCAGCTTGTCCACCACCCTCAACTGTGCTGGAGTGGCCACGCTAATCCTGGCAATGCTGGTTCGGTGTTTGGGAGGCTCCCCCACGATTCCCGGACTCCCTAATGACTTGAGAGGTCTATAGCTAATAGGTCCCATCACCGATTTTGTGGGAATCCCAGTCAGATCCGCCGTCTCTGTTATTTTGGCTCTCGAGAAGTGTGTCTCGTGAGCCTTCAGCCAGTCCACACACTGGAGTCTACCCAAGTCTTCGTGCGATACCTGCTCAAGACCCAAAGCTTTCGCTAACTCTAGCCTGCACTCGAGGTCTTCCAGGTCCAGCTCCTTGACCTTCTCCTCATATTTCAACCTGCTGGTCTCCACTGGTCTCTCCGGCTTCTTCTTCTCCGCCACCACCACCGAGGATATTATCGATCCCTGGGGTGTTGATGACGTTGCCTCATCAGCCTCCATGGGCGCAGCACTCGGCAACTTGGTTCGGCTATCCCTCGAACTTTCTCTAGAATCGGCCATCGCCTCCAAGCGACTGGACAAAGCCCTCGAGTTGAAGAAAGGTGGATTTGGGGGTGGTCCGAATGTGACCTGTGCCGTCTCTAGCAACTCTGTCTCCAACGCGTTTATGTGCCTTTGGAAGACGTCATTCAACCACTCCACCCCTCTGGGCCCATCAAAATGAATCCCATCCGCAGATGCATCGTCAGGGAAAGCAGATAGCTCCATTTGCTCGGCCACGTCCAACAGCCCAACGGGGAGGACGCTTCTTTTGTGTATCAGCCTGATTATTTCATTCAGGTTTCGCACCTTTGTGTTCATCTCCAATGCATGTTGATCCGCTTTCATGTTGTAAGGGATGGTGCACACCGTATGAATGGCCGGATCCATTTGAATTCGCAATTCCTCGAGAATGCAGCTCATCTTGTCGTGCAGCCTCATCACCTTCCTTGCTTCCCCCCTGGACACGTCATTCGTCCCGATCATCAGAGTCACCGTATATACTCTTGCCATACCTAGCATCTCAAGTGTCGCTAACATCTGCGGCGTCGCGGCTCCAGCGAAGCTCAAGATCCCCGTTTGCCAATGGGACTGGATCCGGGTCAGCACCCGCAACAAGCTGTCCCCTATGATCAAGTGGACCGCTCCTTCGGGCACACATGGCTGCGTGAAGTATTCCACCCAAGCCGCGTTATGGAAGCAATCTCTCCTGTCCATCTGCGCCGTGCTCCAGTCCATCCGATTGTGCCTGTGGTTTCTACCTTCCGTATTCTTTTTGTAACTCGAGATTATCACACTCCTGACAGGTTGTTCCCCCCACGTCGAGGGCAAGTCCACTCTTGCTGGACTCTCGCGATTCCTTAGTTGTAGCCGCTCGTGCAACTCTTTCAGTCGTGACGAGCTACCACTCACCTGACTACTACCCGGGGTCGAACTTGGCGTATATCCAGGCAGCGCGACGTCCATCAACGGGCGTATTGCTTGTGTCTCTAGACCACGCAGGGAAGACGCTGATTCAGACGGTATCCACACCTCCAACCCTTCGTTCATATGTTCTTGAGCAGCACGATCGAGGTTGAATCGTCCCTTCGACCTAGGAGCCTCATCCACCTCCATGCGTGACTCTGGTCTTGAGCCGGTCACCACCCGCTCTTTGGGTCTAGCCCCTTTCTGCATGTCGAGCTCGCGCTGTCGTTGCTGGATCCCTTCAAGCTCTGACTTCAGCTGCTCGCAATTGGCGGCATTCTCTCGTACCCTTTCTGCCTGTAGCTGTTCAGCTCTCATCATGTCCAGTTCCCTCCGCGCTTGATCCCTCTCAACCTTTGCCTGATCTCTCTCGAGCACCGCTTGATCCCGGTCGAGGTTCGCCTTGTTCCTCTCCCGCTGAGTCCTCTCAAGCTCTCTCCTCATGATGCTGACGTCCGGATATGCTTCTCCCGTCTGCTGTGCTCGAGACATCAATGGTGTCTTGCTCGTGCTCTGGCCCGTGGATCTGGCTGATGGTCTGGCCGGTAGTGGGAATTCCCCTGCACCATACTCAGTATTATTGCTCAAGCCAGGCTTCCTTGCCAAATCGAACCCCCTTATTGCTCCATCCACGTTCCATGACAGCCACCTGGTTTGCTCTTGATTAGATATTCCATCGGTGGTGTAGCCCACCATCAAAACTGCGTCTGTCGCAGACTCCCGACACTCGCCCTCATCCTCCAACTGGAGGATGGCATTCAACATCACTGCCATTCTCTCATCCACTTGAGTATAATCCAGGTCCCTCAGACGACTGTATAATTCGTCAAGTGTGGGTTTTTTCAAAGCCGATGGCATGGACTTCCAGAATCGATCTGCCATTTCCGTAATTTCCGAGTGATCTTGAGTATTGAGTTCTACCTGAGCAACTTGAGTATTACCTGAGCAACTTGAGTGTTACTTGAGCAACTTGAGCTTACTTCTTGAGGTGTCGTTCAACTTGTGTTCTCTTTCTTCAATTGAATACAGTTGAGTAATCAATTTGACTTTACCAAATCAATCTGAAATTAACACTCGATTTTTGGACTAACAGGCGGTGTTCCTGACCTAAAAACCCTCTTTACTATTATAGTTAAAACCCTTTCCTTTCCGTCCTATTTAAAATAGTTCAATTGGAAATTTTCTAAAAACATGCAGATTCATTTTATGTTTTAGCACCATCAATCATTTAAAATGTTAATTGTCATGCCAATCACCTCTAAAACTCTTTACCTGTTTTGTACCCCCCACACCTAACTCGAGATTCTTCCCTCATACCCAACTCAAGACCCCCGCGTACCCGACTCAGGCGATGCTCAAGTAGTATTTCTTGTGAAGATGCACCATTATCTCAGTTTCTGCGAAGACCACGTGTAGGATAGCGTACAACTCCCTTGGGCTCAATTTCCCCCTGTTTGGGTCATACACCGGCATTGAGACCTCCGTTATCCCTCTTTCAATCATGAAGTCTCGTAGTCGCGTTAGTGCCAACATCACGTGTTCAGGATCGATCGTGTTCCTGTCATTGACCCTCGTCACTAGGAAGCACAGGTATTTGCCCGGGACTTGTGCTACTGATGGTGGAAGCGCGGCCATTCCTCCCAGTCCCGGTCTCTGTCTAAACAGAAACTCCACGTTCTGGTACTCTCTCTTGAAGTCAGCTTCCAGTCTTGATTTGAAACTCATGTCCGCCGTGATACAGATTGCGCTAGTCCTGTCTGACAGAATGAAGTCACTATCCGTTATCAGGATATTTTCTGAGTATTCGTTTGCTATTTCAAACTTCGTTTTGAAATTCCGTCCTATGGTAGGCTCGGCCTCCCTCCCCTTCCATTTCCAGTCCGCACTTTTTTCTCACTTCTCTGAGTTTCTTTATCATCAAATTTTCGGTGTGGGTAAGTCCTAACCCCACTCCCCGGACAAAAATATTTATCGACGTCCCCGTCGATGATGCTGGGTCTGAATTATCCGGCGGAATGTCGAGCGGGCTGTCTGTTGCCGTCCAGCCAAAAAGAGGATCCTCCGTTTTCATGTACTTCCCCGCTGATATATCAACTTGCTGTATGCTCTGTCCTTCCTCGCTTCCGTTCTTGACATCGCGCATCCATTCTAATATCCTCAGGTTCGTATTCTCCCTCCTCTCTATCTCGCTCTCTTCTAAATCCGTCTCCCGCTCCGGCGTCGAGTAGTCTTCCTGTGGGTAGTGTTCATTATCATCGATGATCTGCCATTCACCATCTGCCGCCAGCTCGCCCACACTTGTTAGTTCTCTGCTTAGGTCATCGGTCATCTTGTCGCACAGGTCATCTTGTCGATCAGGAAATCGTCCCCGTACCTGTTGTACATCATGCCTGTGCGTTTGCGATTGCCACTCCTTGTCCCCGCTGGTACTGACAAGTCTGGTTCTGTCCACTTCGGCACCTCACCTTGATCCGGATCGTTCCAATCTTCTTCCACAAAAGATTCCGCTTCAGAGTCCGCGTCTATTTTTTCATTGTCATCCAAACTCAAGTTCTCATTGCCATCATTTTTATCTCTGGTGCCTTTCTCGTTCACTTCACATGCAGGCTCCACCAGTAGGTACTCTAGTCCCTCCATGTCTCTTGGTATACACCAGTCCTCTGGGGATGGGATATGAGGCTTCAGGTTCTCATAATGTGCTGCTCGCCCAGTACTCAAGCGGTAGAACCGTCCTTGTTGGTGTACTTCAGTTATCATGAATGGTCCTCTCCGTTTCTTGAGTAGTTTCTTCGTCCCTTTGGGCGGTATCACATTCTGGAAAACCCACACATACTGGCCCACTTCATATGGCTTCGCCTGTAAAATTTTTTCATCATATTTCTTGCGCTGTCTCATTTGTGCCTGCGCAGTGTTCCTCCTGCATAGCTCGTTTATTTCCTGCTGTCTCCTGATCGCTTCTTTCACGTAAGCTTGAGGCGACGTCCTCTTTCCTTCATACTCCGGGTAAAAGAACGTCAGGGGCATCGCTCTCTCTTTGCCTGTCAACATCATGAATGGACTGATTCCCGTCGTTGAGTGTTGAGTACTGTTGTATGCCCCTACGACTTGAGGCAGATACTTATCCCAGTCCGTCATGTATCTAGAGCAGTATACCCTCAGCATGTTCACCAACTTTCTATTCTGTCTTTCTACCAGCCCGTTGGTCTGAGGATGGTAAGTCGTTGAGTGTGCTTGAGCTATGTGTGACCTCTTCATTACTTCCTTAGTCAAGTCCCCCACAAAGGCTTTGTCGTTGTCTGACTGAAAAGTCATTGGACAACCATACCTTGATATCCAATGGGTTATCAAGTGGTCACAAGTCTCCTCTGCTGAAGCTGTTTGACACGGCACCGCTTCTGCTAGTTTTGTGAAGTGATCAATTATAACCAGTATCTGGTTATACCCCGATTCCGTCATACAGATCTTCTGATGGTCTATCTGCACCACTTCATTAAATTCCGAGCTTTCCACCGACTTGAGTGGGAATTTCATTTTCCATGGATCTTTCACTTGCAAGCATGCCAGGCATGCATTCACCCACCTCTCACAGGCTTTCCTCAATCCCGGCCAATCGAACCTGTGAAGTATTCTTTGTTGCACTTTGTCTATCCCCTGGTGCCCCATATGATCATGTGATCTGAACAGCACCTCTGTCTGATATAATTGTGGTAGTATGATGAGGTTGTGCTTGTGTAGTATCTTGGCTTCCTTTTTTCTCTTGCATGCTACAACCTCATCAGCCGTGTGATAGAATAACTCTTTCCTCTCTTGATAGAACTGGCTCAGGATCTTGTAGCTGTCTTCTTCAAGCTCCCCTTTCTCCTTGGACCCCGTTCGGATCCATTTGGAGAGATTGCTTGTCATCTTGTCATTCTTCTGGGCTCTTATCAGGTCCGACAGCCTATATATCGCTTTGACATGTTCCTTCAGCGCCATGTTCTGCCCATTCATCTCCCCAGGGTTGTGGACGTCGTCATTCAGCTTCACGCACACTATCCTCCTTACCACCTTCATGTCGTCTTCCGGCACCAGATTTGTTCTCACTTTTGAATTGCATGATAGCTCCCTGAATGGCTTCCTCGAAACTGCAATCCTTTCAAGTTCTTCACCACCTCGTATCTCCTGCACGTCCATGTTGAAGGTTCCTGAGGACGGATCTGTTTGTAGTTCTCTGTCGTGGTGTCTAATCTTTTCCTCTGCTAGTATCATGCAGAGACTATCTTGATCGTCACTGCTCGCTTCCGAGTCCTCATCCCACATTTCACACTCCCCGGACAAATTTTCTCCTTCAGTGTTTTCTTCTTCTGTGGACGTGGACCGCTCCCCGGACTCTTGACCTGGTCCCAGGTATTCAGCTTCTTCCTTGAATTCCACTTTCTTTCTCCTGACTCTAGTCTGTTCAATTAAATCAGCTGGGATCTTTTCAACCAGTGACTGCACCACTTCCTTCCCATCAAGGTTAGTCATCTTCGAGGTATTTCTTCGGCTGTCCCGCTCTTTCGCAGTATTGTGATCTCAGGTTCCTCTTTACCGTTTTCTTGAATCACGGGCCTATCATCTGGTAGTCTCTCGAGTAAACCCTTTAAGTCTTCGTCTATTTGTGCTTCCCCCGTCTCTACCTGGTTGAGATCGTAGCCTTTTGCTTTGAGCGTCTCCCTCACGATCTTTGACTTGAGCATTATTCCTATCGGCATCCCTCGGTTCTTTCTCAAGATTGTTTTTCTCGTAGTTTCCTTTGGTAACTCGGGGTGATCTTCTATTGGTTTGCCTGATTTGTCCAACCATCTCGTGAGAGGAAGACTGTCATACGTTTCCTTGTCCATGAAGGAGAAGCCATCTTTGATTTCAGGTCTATCTGCCTCCCTCTGTTCTTGTCTCTCGTATAACTCCGTCTTCTTGCTCAAGCTGTCAGCATTTTGATGTTTGTCTCGTGTTCTGTGCTCAATTATCATATTGTATCAGTCCAGGCGAACTATCCACCTCCCAATGTAACTTTGGTCCATTGAGTACGTCTTCAGCCAGCTCAGTGCCCGGTTGTCGACTCGCAACTTGAATGGCTCACTGCCTAGGTATGCCCTATATTTCTCGACAAAGGTAACCACCGCGAACATCTCAGCTTTCGGTGCTCCGTACTTCATTTCCGTGTCACTTAGGACTTTGCTCCCGTACGCTATTGGTCTCAAGACTCTCTTCCCATTCCACTCTTGTTCTTGGTGGAGAAATCCCGATATCGCTACTACCGATGCATCCGTATCCAGTACCTACATCCCCTTCTCTGTTGGCATCCCTAGTACTGGTGCCTCGCACAACTCTTTCTTTATTCACTGGAATGACTCTTCTGCTGCGTTATTCCACGTGAACTTCTTGCCCTTGTGCCTCATTAACTGTTGCATCGGGTAGTACTTGTCTGCGTAGCCTTTGACGAATTCCCTATAGTAATTTGCAAAACCCAGAAAACTCATCAATTGGTGTTCCGTTTTCGGCGATTTCCAAGTTAGAACTGCCTCTGCTGCGTCTGGATCTGGTCTGATGCCGTGTTTGTCCACCATCCTCCCCAAGTATTTTATCGAGTCCTTGAGTATCTCACACTTTGACGGTTTGCACTTCAGCCCCGACCTCCTCATACACGCAAATACTTCGTCAAATGTCTCAATGCGGTCCTCTAGTGTGGGTGTCGCTATTACCACGTCATCCACATAGCACATTACCAGATTGCCGTACTTCTTCGTCACGCCTATCAGCGCGTGTGCCATCAACCGCTGAAACGTGGCTGTGGCATTGCAAAGTCCAAACGGCATCCGTTTCCATTGAAACAGACCCAACTCGCAGGCAAACTCTGTCTTGTCCCTGTTCTGCTTTCTCAGTGGTACCTGCCAAAAAGCCGAGCCTAAATCAAGAGTCGTAAAAAATTTTGCATCACCTAACTTCGAGAGGCTCTCATCAATCCTAGGTATGGGATAGGCATCCTTCACCACAAGGAGTTCAGGTATCGAAATTCACAACAAAACCTCAACTGGTATCCTTTCTTTTTGGCCATCACTACTCCACACGCCCACGGTGATTTGGATGGTTCTATCATGTCATACTCTAGTAGCGTTTCAATCTCCTTTCTACACGCATCCAATTTTTGTGGGGTCATGCGCCTCACCCCCTCCCTGTGCGGTATTGCGTTTTCCTCAAGTTCTATTTCATGCTCAACAAAATTACAACACCCGATGTCTGCCTTATGTCTTGAAAAAACTTCTTCGTTCCGCTCTAGTACGTCCTTGATGGCCTCGAGCTGTTCGTCCGTGAACTTGCCTCTTAAGTGTTCAATATCCGGTAGAACCGGTTTATCACCCTGTATTTCCTCTAATGTGAGCCGTTCCGGGAAATTCGAACAGCTCGATAGTCCATCGTCCGTCTCTGACTTAAGTGATTTCACAAGACCTGATGAATCTGCTTGTTGTCACTTAGTTCATTGTAATTTTTCATTCGTAAGCTTACAATCGCCGCCTCGTTCGCCTTTAGCCTCACCCTCCTACTCAAGAATACCGGTGCTTTGGTTTCATTTGCCATTATTAAATTTACCGGTTTGATTGCGTACCTCCTATCCGGGTTCCGTATCCTGAACATTGCGTTGTTTAGATCAATCGCTACAACAAAGTTCCTGATGAAGTCTCTGCCTAAAATAAATTGGTCAGACTCATCTAGGTTTTCTACCACAAGAAAGCTCATCCACAGGTTACGTTCCCCCAGATTGAGGGCTATTATCGGCGTTCTGCCCAACACCCGCAGGGCCCCTTTGTTTGCAGCTGACAACTGTATTCTCGAACCTATCAAATCATCTTTGTTGAAGCCCATTCGTTCCCAAGTTTCGATTGGTATGACACTCAAGACTGCTCCCGTATCGAGTAACCCACGTAACTGAGTCTTTTTGCCACTTATGTCTATCACGTGTCCTGTCACATCTGCCTCTGTCCCGATGTGCATCGCATCTTCTTCAAGCATGGCGCAGTGTCCGATCGATCTCACTTTCAACTCTTCTCTTCCCACGTAGATTTGCCCAATTAAGTCTTCATCACATGTTATCATTGTTTTGGTATAGATGTTGATTCCATCTATATTTAGCATCACATCATGTGGACCATAAGCTTCTGCGTACCTGTTATCAACACGTACCGACTTGCTACCCCCTCTCGTGAGTAGTGCTCTCAACGCTTTAGAAGTCGTTTGTGGGCTTATACAACTCAAGTAATCTGCGTACACATCAATGTGCATTATTATCTGGTCACTTGGTTCGCTTAAGTTTCTCGTTACTTCGTGGCCGCCCACAGTGATTATTGACCTTATTCTTGCCCCAATCTTTGTTATGCCAAATGGCTTTCCTGTAACCATTTTTACAGTGTTGCAGTGTCCATTTTTTTTCGACCCCTCAGCAGCTTCTGGTATTGTTTGTCCGCAATTTAATGTTTGGTTCATTCTCTGTCTTTGGATCTCTTGCTTCAACCGTTGATCTATTTCTTTCGCTGCTAGGTCCTGTTTCACTTTGTTGATGGCCTCCGCTGCCGCCTTCTCATAATCTATTGCTAGGTCGATCTGTGCCGTGGCCTCTACTGCGCTATTACATTTTGTTACAGCTTTCACTGTTTTCGTTGGTAGCTCCGCACTTGGTCTTTCTAGGTTTTTCGTCTCAAATTCACCTTGTCTGTTTCTTTGGTTCTGCACTGCTGCTAGCGCCAACTTGTGTTTTGGATGACTCTGGTTCTTAACCGCTTCCCAAAACAACGGACAGTCCATCCTGAAGTGCCCCTCTTGGTTGCAGAAGAAGCATCTTGCACCTATTTTGATGATCAAGCCACTATAGAACTCGTGTTCTTCCATCTGGCTCTTATCTTCTTCTTCGGGTGCATATCCCAAACTCTTCATGCCCTGTTTGTATGTCGTGCAATCCGCCACATGATGATCCGCCGACCCGCAGTTAGCACATGACCTGCGTTTGTCCATGTCATCTCTGGGCTTGTACCATGACGACCTCTGTGGCTGACTTCCCCCTTGTGTGTTCCTGTTGTCTGAGTACGAGTATTTCTTGGGTTTCATCAGCATGTACTCTCTTGACTTCTGCCTCATCTCTTCTGGAGTTGGTGCACTGTCTTTCGACAATGTATAGTACGTTGCTAACATCGTTCTCAAGTCATCACTCTTTACCCCATCAATGAACTTTGAGGCGATGCTGAAGTTCCTTCGATTGGTAGATTCTTCCGGGTCACTCCTTCTTCTCAAGCTCTCAAGATCGTCTAGGAACCTGTCTATCGATTCATTGTCCCTTTGTCTCCTCTTTTCAAATCGCATCATCGCTTGATGACCCTTCATGCCTGAGCCGAATCTGCTTAACAATATTTCAAAGATTTTGTCCGCTGTGTCGCGTTCCTCTTCTTTCTTCGCAACCACGCATTTCAATGCCGTTCCTTCCAGATTGCTCAGTATCGCTGTGCATGCCTGCCTCTCATCGTTCAAGTTGTCTTGTTCTAAGTGCAGCCTCATGACTTCTACCCAAGTGTCAATGCATCCATCTGAATCATCTTTGAACTCCTTCGGTTTCTTGAAGGTTTTCCTGGATTTGTTGCCTGCTCTGTCACTCGAGCCGGTGTTCCTCGTGGCGAAGGCTTCTAGCGTCCTGTTCATCATTTCCTAGGTGCTTGCCCAAGTCATAGCATCCGGTCCCACGTTGTTGTGAGTCGTGGAGTCCCCTGGACCACTGGTTGTGTTCACTGTTCCATTCTTTTTAATGGCCCTGGCCCCCACCGGTGCCGTAATCGCGGACTCCCGGGTTGCTGGTAGCGGTGTTGACTGTCGTTTGTTAATTTGAGGCTCCACGAAGTCCACTCTATTACCTTGTGTCCTCTCTGCAGCTGGCCTGTCTTGTTGTGTTGAATTCCTAAGAATAGCGTCTAGCTTTGTCTGTATTGCACTTGAGCTCTCAGCCTGTTCCCTACTCATCGTATCCATTCTCGTTTCCAAACTCCCTAACTGGCAATTCACTGCGTCATATCGCTGCTTCATTTTCTGCATGTCCTTTTTGATGTTCTTCTCTCGCTCTTCATCAGTGGTTTCTACTTTTCAGACATCTTCTGAAGCTTTTCCTCCGTCGCTATCGCTAGATGGAAATAGTTGTCCAAGTACTCATGTTTGTTGTGTCTCATTTCCTTCTTTATCACATTTCTATCCTCTTCGCTGTGCTTCAGTTTCTCATCTATCTGATCTAGTTTCGGCATCAAGTCGCTTAACTCAAGAGTTGTCGTTCCATGGTCCGTTGTTGTCCTGTAGTTGGTCGCTGGTCCCGATTTTCTTTGACCCTCGTTCTGATCGGTATCTGTCGTTCTCGTGGATACTGTTCCGAATGTTTTGCGTTTCTCAACCTTCGTCTCCTCCACTGCTGCGTCCTTCGATCTCATTCCGACCATCATTGCTAATCTTTCAGTAAAAGACGTTCTTTTTTGAGACTCATCCTTCACTGTTTCTTGCGTGTTGCCTGTTGTGTCTTCCGCGTTGTCTATCGGTGAGAACTCTTTGGGATTCGGGTTAGGTTCTTCCGCATTAGGCATTGGAGTTGACTCTGTCGTCTTCTTTCCTGCTTCATCCACACTTTGATCAGGTGTCTTTAGATCAATCTCGATGGTGGGGTTCTACTCGTTCCCCTTCCGTGCCCTCTTTTGCTTTGTTCTCCGTGGTACTCCTCGTGCTGACCATACTAACTGAAAAGTTCTTCTTTGTTGCCTTCGGACCCATTGATGTTGTCTTACGTAGCGACGAATTATACTTTGTCTTCGCTTCGGTAGATCTTTTTTCAGCTACCGGTACCCTGCTCCGCCTCATTATTTACAATTGTTACTATTTACAGTATTACTATCTACAAAATTCTACTCTAAGGTTAAAACCCCTTTGACAAAAAAAAATTTATAAACAGAAATCGACGATATCAACAACTTTTCTTAAGCTCTTGAAAATTTTATATGTTAGGATAGGATAGAGAATATGATTTTACAATTGGTTACTTCAACCTGACTTATGTCCCAAGACCAACGTCCCAAGACTAGTGTCCCAAGACTAGTGTCCCAAGACTAATGTCCCAAGACCAATGGCCCAAGACCAACGTCCCAAGACCACTGTCCCAAGACTAATGTCCCAAGACCAATGGCCCAAGACCAACGTCCCAAGACTATTGTCCCAAGACTAATGTCCCAAGACCAATGGCCCAAGACTAATGTCCCAAGACCACTGTCCCAAGACTAATGTCCCTAGACCAATGTCCCAAGACCAATGTCCCAAGACCAATGTCCCAAGACCAATGTCCCAAGACCACTGTCCCAAGACCAACGTCCCAAGACCACTGTCCCAAGACCAATGTCCCAAGACCAATGGCCCAAGACCACTGTCCCAAGACTGTTTCGTACCAAGACTGCTCTGGTCCAAGACTGTCCCAAGGCTGCACTGTCCCAAGGCTGTCCCAAGACTGTGTTGCCCCAAGACTGTCCCCAGACTGCAATGTCCCAAGACTTCTTCGGTACTGTCCCAAGACTCGTCACTGAGTGTCTGGATATCGGGTCTCTTCTTCTTTGTTGTAGGGACTATTGAACCACTGTACCTTTTACCACCACTTGAGCTCTAGTAAAAATTTTCCCAAAATCCCTATCTTACTGGTCAAAACCCAAATACTGACCCCCCCTGTATTTGAAACTCTAAATTCCCCGCAGGTATCTTGTGATCACCTGTTCGTTAAAATACCAACAACAAATTTTCACCCAAACGTAAAATTTTAAACTGGAAAAAATTTCAAAAACAAATGGTTGAATTCTCTTGAAATTCGAGGTTGACTGATGTCAATCTTGTCCGAAAAAATGTCTGGTACCCGATCGCCACGCGTTTTCCTCCCCCCTGCTAGCGATCTTATGGGGTATCACAAAAACTGTCTATGTCCGTTCTCCCCAACCGATCCGACCAGGGTACCTACCTTAACCTGATTCTAATTTTGGATATCCGCTTCCTATAACCAACGCGTGTGAATATCTAATGTAACTAAGTCGACGATGCCGAACAATTAGCTACTCTAATGTCCCCCCTTTTTACAATTTGTAACCGCTAACCTCTAACTTAACCAGCCCCCCTTCTAACCTCCCCCCTCTTTAGCCCCCCTCTTAAGCCGAAAAATCCCTTAAGCGCCGGGTGCTGAACCTCTCGAGAGAAAACCGTAGACCTGTTTCCAGGCCTGCTTGTGCAAAAACTTCCTCAAAACAATGGGACTCCGCTTATCCAATTTTACACTTATCTCCTATAATGTAATGTGGATTCTAACGATACCCGTTGCCCAACTTGAGAACACCCCTTGCGTCCTATTGTGGTGATCCTGTGCTGGTTGTCTCTGTTATGCACTTGACAGCAGCCCCACTTTCCCACTTGGCTGGTCACCTCTTCCAGTCAAGTCTCCTAGTGGTCCGTTTCGATCCTTGTGAACCACTTTCCCACTCGACTGGTCACCCTTTTCAGTCAAGTCTCCTAGTGGTCCGGTTCGATCCTTGTGAACCACTTTCCCACTCGACTGGTCACCTCTTCCAGTCAAGTCTCCTAGTGGTCCGGCTTGGTTGCAATCTACCTGAAAACCCTTAACAACGCCCCCACTCGGGCACCTTATGGAAGTCACTGGTTTAAATTTCTAGATTGATCGAAACGATCGGTCTTATAAAACAGTATGGGTATACTACTTAATTAATGTGAAGGTTTGATCCAAATGATCCGGTATCAAAGTCACTGTCTTTTCGTTTTATGGTTTTTGTTCCTTTTTCTATACTTTTTTCTTGTTTTTGTTTCGCTTTTTGTCTTTTTGCTCGTGTTTTTGTCCCCCTAGTTATCCCTCCTTACTCGGTTAGCTAAACCTCGTTCGGAGAGCGTACCAGGAAGTTTTCTCAAGTTTTCTTAAAAAGCTATCACGGTACAACCGGAAGGCTTACACGTTCCCGCTGAACCGTACCACCGGTACTCTAGAATGGGCATGCAGCCCGGAGCTGTGTCAAGTGGGTTCGACTCCGTAGGCATGATGTCGTAAAAACACCCAGGAGCGTCATAAAAACACTATGTAACAGTCGCCTACTTCGGTCACATATGAGGCTTAAGAAAAATAGGCCCTATAACCATTGGCTCAAGAGTCAGGGACACTATCTCTTGTGTTTTTCTACCTCAAGAACGGTCGGAGCCAATTCGGTTCGCTTGCGACATGAGACTAGAACCCGTTACAGCTTAAAGGTTACTACCAAAAAATCCCCCCCACTCTAGAAAATAAGAACCCCATACTTAGGTCCCCCCATACTTAGGTCTCAAAATACCCAAAATACGCGAACACCGTTAAAAACAGGGTTGGAACAATCCGTTAAGTTACTTTTTATTGGACAGTGGAACTTTGATCCATTTCAAATGGATCAACCTAAAACTCGCCTTATCTCAACATAACAATCATAAAACACACTCGAGAAATTTAAATTGGGGACTCACATGTTGATGCACTCGAGTACAAGGAGTAGTTAAATTGGTAAGCAACTCAAGAATTAGGTAATATAACTATATAAGTTTGATACTGGTCAGTTTTGGTAACGGAAGTAAGTTCTGGCTCTAGAGTTTGAGTTTTTGTATGAACCATTGGGACACTCAAGCTGTCCAACTTTCCATTGAAGGTTCACTCTAGTTTGTTCCGAATAATAGTTCTCTCTTCTTTTTATTATCTCTCTTCCTATTCCGGAATAAGACAGCTCTACTCGTGTCCTATTTTATATCTGGAAATTGCGAATAGCAATTTCCTGCTGTTTTTCTTGAGTATTTTCCTGCAATTGTAAATTCGGTCGTTCTGATTTTTCACTTTGTGTTTGCAGTTGGTTCGAGAAAACTGAGCATGACAGGCTCCATTCGAAATTTTGAAAATTAAAATTCCACTCCAAAATTACGTATTTTCGTGTCTCTCTAGGTCAAACTTCCAGACATGACCGACTGGCACAAAAGGGTTGATCCATCTTTGATGGAGATGATGATTTTTATCTACTGAACAAAAACAATAAACTAATCTAAATGACGATAAAACATTTTGGTTCTAACCATCATGTTAAAAAATTAGCCAATCACAGTTGACCTCTAATTTACTAATAAGATTGAAATACTTTTAACCTCTAAAATTAATTAAACCATTTAAAATTAATTTGTCTAGAATCACCACAAGAAAATTAGAATCATGTTTATCATCCTTAAAGTCAGCATTTTCTTTTGACCTCAAGTCAAGAGTGGTTTATAAACCACCTATGTCGGACAAACTGTTCGACATTTGACCACTAGAATTGAGGAACATAGGAAAGCAGACTCAACGGTAGGCCTACACTTTCAGCAATTCCAAGTTGAGGGAAATAGCGCAAATATTAGTTGGGAAATTGTAGATAGGTCAAACAACCGAAAAAAATTGTTAACATTAGAGGCAATACTTATCAGGAAAGAGCAACCGGGCTTGAACACGCGCGACGAGTTTAGGAGCAGAGTTAACACTGAAAACTTAGTCCCAAAATATTTTTCGTTTTTCTTTTAAAACGCACATGTCTAAATTGAAATTATGACTCAGAAACTTCCAGACAAATAATTTTAAAATGTTTAATTAATTTTAGAGCTTAAAAGTATTTTAAACTTATTAGTAATTTAGAGGTCAACTGTGATTGGCTAATTTTTTAACATGATGATTTAGAACCAAACTGTATGTGAATCACTGTAAATAACATTTGTAAATTGATGTTTTATCGTCATTTAGATTAGTTTATTGTAAAAATCCTAACGATGCAGATAGTTGCGAAAGCGTTTGAAATTTACTTTTTAGCAAAAATTTCCTCAACTTTACTTGTAAAATCGTGATACACCAAAAAGCGAAGAGCTTAAAATTCTAACTGTTTTCCCATTAAAGGGCCAGTATAAAATTTTTAAATTGTTTTCATCAATGTATAAGTGTTTTTTATAATGTTTTTTTATCGATACGTAAAATATGGCCAATTTTTATTTGAGTTACCGAAATTTTTCTTTTTGTAGCAGCTAGCTCCCTTTTCCAC
>NC_087069.1:16839059-16887837 GCF_963678635.1 Symsagittifera roscoffensis
GCAAAGGTGGCATTGGACGCCTTGTGCAAGATCATCGAGTGTAACTTGCAGTTGGTATCAAAAACCAACAGATACAGGGACTATACTGAACTACAGAAGCTGCGCCCCAACTCAGTATAAGCGTACTGTTATCCAAGGCACTGTACACAGGGTGTTTAGGAGTAGATCTAGCTGGGAGCAAATTGATAAGGCTATGGAAACTAATAGGGCGCAATGGCTGACAAATCAGTACCCTGAAATTGGTCCGCAAAGGTGGCATCGGACGCCTTGTGCAAGATCATCGCGGGTAAGGGCAAGCACCTGGATAGTGAGAGGTGTTTGTCTATTCAGTTACCAAAGGATGTGAAGCCCATAATGCTGCTGGTGCAATATAGAGGTAACCAGAGCCAATATTTTGCTAATAGGTTACAAAAACTAACTAACGTTCAAATGGTTTTCACCACAAAAAAACTAGAATCATGTTTACCATCACTGAAGTCAGCATTTTCTGATGACCTCAAGTCAAGAGTGGTTTATAAACTGTCTTTTAGTGGATGCATATCCACCTATGTCGGACAAACTGTTCGACAATTGACCACTAGAATTGAAGAACATAAGAAAGCAGACTCACCGGTAGGCCTCCACCTTCAGCAATGCCAACTTGAGGGAAATAGTGCAGATCTTAGTTGGGAAATTGTAGATAGGTCAAACAACCGAAAAAAATTGTTAACATTAGAGTCAAAACTTATCAGGAAAGAGCAACCGGGCTTGAACACGCGCGATTAGTTTAGGAGCAGGGAGTTAACACTGAAAATTTAGTCCCAAAATATTTTTGGTTTTTCATTTAAAACCGCACATGTCTAAATTGAAATTATGACTCAGAAACTTCCAGACAAATAATTTTAAAATGTTTAATTAATTTTAGAGCTTAAAAGTATTTTAATCTTATTAGTAATTTAGAGGTCAACTGTGATTGGCTAATTTTTTAACATGATGGTTGAGAACCAAATTGTATGTGAATTATTGAAAACAACATTTGTAAACTGATGTTTTATCGTCATTTAGATTAGTTTACTGTAAAAATCCTGACGATGCACTTTGTTGCGAAAACGTTTGAAATTTACTTTTTAGCAAAAATATCTTCAAAAACAATAGTAATATAGTAAAAATTAGTAGCCCTGCTTTTAGGCGTGACCTCGTGGTCTGGAGATACTGAGACCCAGCCATGAGCTCACGATTTTTGCATGTAATTAAGTTGATTTGTGCGTTCTGGTCGAAGCCGAAAAGCAGTAACGTTTTTGTCGACCCGATGCTAGGAAAACCACCAAAAGAACTTGCTTTAGCAGAGACGGTGAAAAGCAGGTAGAGTTTGTTTAGACGTTGCCCAGTCTTTTTAGAACCTGGATTTTTTCCCCGTCGATATGTACTTTCGGGCGAATGTTACAAAAAAAAGAACACTTTAATTGCACATCCAAATTAATTTCAATACACAAGTGTATGTCAAATGTTTTCTATCAATTCATAAAAACATTATAGAATCACTAGATATGCGAAGTTACAATAAACAAAACAAAAATTTTTACAATTATCGATGATTACTTTTCAACTGAGAGCTTCAAGGTGGTTTATATAAAAATGTTATTATAAAAACTTGAAGGTTTTCCATGAAACTTTACCATGAGTTGCCACAGAGGGTTCTTCTTTATATAAAAATAA
Source organism: Symsagittifera roscoffensis (assembly GCF_963678635.1). Taxonomy (NCBI): domain Eukaryota; kingdom Metazoa; phylum Xenacoelomorpha; order Acoela; family Convolutidae; genus Symsagittifera; species Symsagittifera roscoffensis. The sequence goes on from NC_087069.1 coordinate 16,840,755, forward strand.
ATAAAAATTCTTGAATTTTATCTTTGCTTTTCTTTATGTTGTTATGTTTTTAAAGTTGACTTTATCATCTCTTAGTTTGTTCCAGATTATGACGGACTTTTTAAAGAAGGAGTTTTCTCTGTATTGCCTATTGTATCTGTCGACGAAATATGATTTTTTGTTTCTTGTATGAATATCTATTTGGTGTTTATCATACTCAATTTTATTATAAGCTGGCAACAAGTGATGATGTATCCTCCCAAAAAGACATAAAAATTTATAGTCCAGAAACCTTGTTACTGTCAATATATTGTGTTTTAGCTTCAAGTCTGAAGATGAGTAGTATTTTGCACGATCGCAGCAAGTTTTCACTGCCCAGTTTGACTGTTTTTCCAGAGATATCATTAGGTTAGCGGATATTCCACTTAAAAGAATTGCTGGGTAATGCAAATGACTAATTACCAGTGCATTCATTATAAAGAGTCTTGTTTTTACTGGCAATGGCTTTTTGATTGAAGTGTTTTTATTCCGCACGCCATTTTCCTGAGAATCTTTTTTTATTTCATCTTGGAAGGTAAGAAACTGATGTAAAACTACTTCTGAGTTTTTAACATTGGTTTTTTCCTCAGTTATTTTATCATCTAGAGTTGTAGTATACTTTTCATCCTTTTTCCTTGAATGTTTTTTGCTGAAATTATGAGTTTTTTTTTGCATTCAACTGAAGTGAGTGTTCCAAAAAATAATTTCACAACAGACTGCAATTGGCTTCGAGTGCTTTAAGAAATTTTTGTGGATTGTTATTTTCACAAAATAATAATGTATCATCCGCATATTGAACTATTTTACGTGTTTTGTCAATTTGTTTATTGGGATCGTTAATCTAGAGATTGAATATTAGAGGGCCAAGGACAGTGCGCTGTGGGACACCCTGCTCAAGTGCAATCCAATCGGATTCGGTGTTACTATCATTTGTTTTTTGGTTTCGGTTGGTGATATATGAACTTATTACTTCTATAGCTTCTTCGGAAAACTTTAACCCTTCTAGTTTCTTTTAAGGATAAGTACGATCAATAGAATCAATTGTTTTAGAGAGATCCAGTAAGGAACATGCTACAGTATTGTTGTTGTCTATTGCTTTTCTGAATGCTTCACTGAAATAAATGATAGCGTCGGTTGTTGAACATGATGTTCTGAGCCCAAATTGGGTATTACTTAGGAATTTTTGGGATATCAGATATTCCTTGAATTGTTTATATAACAATTTTTCAAAAACTTTTGAGAGAGCTCCAGTTATAGATATAGGCCTATAATTTTCTGGTGGATCTGAGTCCTATTTTTTGTATATTGGTGTGACAATTGCTTTTTTAAGCTTGCAAGGATAGGTCTTGTTTTTCAAAAACTCATTGTATAGAAATGTCAGATGTGTGTATATTTCATTGCAGCCATCCTTCAATGCCCAGGCTGGAATTTTGGATAAATTTGGTGCCTTTCGACAATTTATATTAAGTATTTTTTTTAACATTCAGCTGATGTGATGAAAACTTATTATTATTTTGAATGTTACATGTAGAAGTCGGTGGACTTCGCCTGATTTTTGAACTTTTCTCATAAAAGCATTCAAGAGTTGAAAACTTGTAATTTAGCATGTTCGCCATCTGTAATTTATTGATTATGAAGTCGCCGAAAGAGTTTTTGAGTAATAAAATGAGGTTGGAAGATTTTTTTGTGTTTCTTGTATCGTTTATTATTTTCCATTTTTCGCGTTCGGTTTTTTTCGAGTTAAACAGTTGGGATATAAATTTATCATCTTTGTAGTTTACCTTTGGTTTGTAGTTGCGTATGAAAATAGTCTTCTGTAGGGCACATTCTTTAGTGGTGTCAGCAATGTTAGATGTGAAGATGTCGAACATTACTTCGGGATTTTTTTTTGCTATAGAAACTTCTCCAATTTATTGCTGATAGTTTTTGTTTGAATTTGTAATCGGACTAATTGGATTTGTCATACATTTTACGTTTAATTGGTCTTATGTTGTTGTTGATCTTAAGTTCTGTTATGAATGCTGTTGGTTGGTGGTCGGTTTTAATTGGTGGTGTGAATACTAGTGAATTAATTGTTAGATCAAGTAATAATAACTGTTAGATCAAGTGCATGATCAAGTAATCATGCACAACCAAAAATATTAAAACTAAGAAACTCTGTGGCCAGGAAATGTGCCAGTCGGTCATATTTGGAAGTTTGACCTTGAGCAATGCGATTGAACATGATTTTGGAGTCAAATGGAAATTTTCAAAAATTCGAATTGGACATGTCATGCTCAAGTTTCTCGCGACAACTGAAAATATCAGAAATAAAAATCAGAACGACCGAATTACAATCGCGGGAAAGTGGTCAATTTAAGCAGCGGGAAATTGCTATTCGCAATTTCCGACATCTAAATATAACGAGAGTAGAGCTGTCCTATCTTGCTATAGGAGACAAAGAACATCGAAATTCAGTTGGACCAGAGTGAACCTTCGGTGGAAAGGTGGACAACCGAAGTGTCCCAATGGTCCAGAACCAAAACTCCATTCTCGAGATAAAACTTGTTCGATTAGAACTTATTGAATCAAACTTAATTCCCCAATTATTCTCAAGTTGCCTTACTAATTTAGTTATCTCAATTCGCGAGTGTGCTGGTATGTAGGTACCCAATTTAATTTTCTTGAGTGTGTTTTATGATTGTTATGTTGAGATAAGGCGAGTTTTAGGTTGATCCATCTGAAATGGATCAAAGTTCCACTGTCTAATAAAATGCAACTTTACGGATTGTTCGATTAGTAGACTATAAAAATTATTATAATGATAGCTGGAAGGCAATTTTTGGTTGGAATTTGCTTTTCCAGGATAATCAGTGGCTGGTTTTACCCTGGTTTCACCATACATTTCATTCAGAAAACGGTTATAAAGATCCATTTTGTCATTAGCATCATAATTGTTAAGTATTGGCGGTATTTTGCAATTAACAATCGAATCTGGAAAAAAATTTGCAGTTATTAAAGCGAAAAATTCTTCATATTTGGCGCTAACTTCAACAACCGTTGAGTATTTTTTTTTAAGATCGAGCTTGCCCCATCTTAGATTATCACACACTTCAGTTTTTTTTCACTATATTGGTCAAGGACTTTTGTTTTCTCCTCAGTGGAGCCACCCCTGTATGCATGCACAACCGTTTCATTGGGGAAAGTTTCAGTTTTTACCGTAGCAATTATAATTGAACCCAAAATTAAGTTTACAAACTCCTCTGGTATAGGAAATGGCGAAAAGTTTCTCACAGTTTTTGCTTATTCTTTCAATTTCGCCTATGTTGACTGTAGTTTGCAATCCTTATCGGCTTCCGATGATTTCTGAATAAACTCCATTTTTTCTACGACAATCTTCCTTTTCGTCGTACAAATCGGTGTAAATCTTGTATAATGCTGCTTTTTGAGTCCATTAAATTCTTTTTGGCTAAAATTTTTGCTTGGCATGTTTAAAATGGATGCAAATGGCTGGTAACTGGAAGGACAGTATTTGATAATGACTTCAGATCCTGTATTTCTGCTTAATAATTTAAATTGAGTGCTGAGATAACTTTCTATTTCTGCAAATTATTTTCGTCTTTCTGCTGAATAACTTTCTTCTGCAAATATACGTTTCTTTTTCCTTCCCAAAATTATTTTGTTCACTCGTCTGATTCGATCAAGCAATGATTTCCTGTTTTTCTGCTGATAAATTTGTACTGCTAAAAATAAATTTTTTTCAGCAAAATGTTTTTCTTTTTTGCTTATAAATTTTGCTGCAAAACAGTTTTCTTTTTCTGTTAAACAGCTATAATTTTCTTTTTCTACTAAATTGTTTTTGAGTAACTGTCTTTTTCTTTTTCCAAGTTCGATTTTTTGATACAGATTTTCGAATGAAGCATGTATGGAGTTTTCTAAATTTAGGGTTTGATAATATTATTTACGGATGTTTTGTTTTTAATTCGAATAAATTTTCTAGTTGAGACTAATCTCTATCTGAACCACTATATTTTTGTTCTTAGAGAACTTTCTTTTTAGTGTTTGAAGGTCAGAAAGATCAAAGGCAAAAATGATGACAAAAAAGAGCAAAAAAACCGACTGATTTCTAGACTGATTCTTGTTCTGTGTGATTTCCAGACTGATTCTTGTTCTGTGTGGTTTCTAGACTGATTCCTGTTTCGTATGATTTCTAGACTGATTCTTGTTCTGTGTCTTTTACCGTCTAAACCTAGCCAGTTAGTGTTCTGGTCTGTTCAGGGCTCAGTAAAAAGTTACCATTTTTAGGCCATCGATCAAGCGACTTTTTTGATCAGCTTTCGTTTGTGATCCCCAAATGACGTGATTACTATTAAAAACACGACTCGGATTCAATTTTTTACTGTGTTTTTAGTGACAGTTATATACTAAATTCATTGGAGATGGATTGACTCGTTCCTTTTTCTAACTACTCATGCTCTAAAAAACTGTACAAAATCGGAGTCAATTATATTATTCAGGGCATCACAGTAATTAAAAAAGTACGTTTAATAATCTGTAACAGTTTCTGATTGTCTATGGGCACCTGGGCTCCAATTTCGTGTTCCCCCGGGTATAACGTCGCTATCTTCCCAATTTCGTGGCACGGGAGGGTACGGATCCGCTCCGGATGTCGCACATGACCCTCCTTCCCTATGATTTCAATCAGAAGAGCGTCATATCGTGTCTTCTTACCACGATTAGAGTCTTCGTTATTCTCGTGTTTATCTGAACTGATTTTTGTCTCTCTCATTCGGCGTGTGTTCATCTTGTATTTTCCGGACAAAATGGCCTTTTTTGCATTACTGAGAAATATTTCAGTTCCAATCGAAAATTTGAAAATACAAAAATCTAGAATATTCTTACCCTCTTTTTCGTAATGATTTCACTGTTAACGTCTTTAACGTCTCATTTCGTTCTCGTCGTAGGGTTCAACTATGCCAATCCGGGGGAATGGCCCACACTCCCCGTACAGTCCCCTCAATGTTCGCATTGCACACATAACTCCGGGCTATCTTCAAGCCGTGATCCAGTGTTCTATAATCAACTTACAAATCGCATCAGAAATTAAATTTTGTCCACGTCATCTCAGCTCACCGCGTCTCATAAAGGGCATCGTACTGCATTGCACTGCCCTCTAACGATTTCTTAAAATATGCACCATGATGAGTGTCCTAGATAAAATTTCTTTTCTGGCTACCTACGTCATTTCATCATAAAATTTCTTTTCGCTCTTTTCGATTTAACAAGGTTTGGATGGTGGCAAGGCCACGCACCCATTAAAACTAAATAATTGTCACTCACAAAGGGTAATCGTTCAATTATGCTGTTGCCCTCAATATTAAAACTAAGAAAATCTGTGGCCAGGAAATGTGCCAGTCGGTCATATTTGGAAGTTTGACCTTGAGCAATGCGAATGAACATGATTTTCGGGTCAAATGGAAATTTTCAAAAGTTCGAATTGGACATGTCATGCTCAAGTTTCTCGCGACAACTGAAAATATCAGAAATAAAAATCAGAACGACCGAATTACAATCGCGGGAAAGTGGTCAATTTAAGCAGCAGGAAATTGCTATTCGCAATTTCCGACATCTAAATATAACGAGAGTAAAGCTGTCCTATCTTGCTATAGAAGACAAAGAACATCGAAATTCAGTTGGACCAGAGTGAACCTTCGGTGGAAAGGTGGACAACCGAAGTGTCCCAATGGTCCAGAACCAAAACTCCATTATCGAGATAAAACTTGTTCGATTAGAACTTATTGAATCAAACTAAATTCCCCAATTATTCTCAAGTTGCTTACTAATTTAGTTATCTCAATTCGCGAGTGTGCTGGTATGTAAGTACCCAATTTAATTTTCTTGAGTGTGTTTTATGATTGTTATGTTGAGATAAGGCGAGTTTTAGGTTGATCCATCTGAAATGGATCAAAGTTCCACTGTCTAATAAAAAGCAACTGTACGGATTGTTCGATTAGTAGACTATAAATATTTTTATAATGATAGCTGGAAGGCAATTTTTTGTTGGAATTTGCTTTTCCAGGATAATCAGTGGCTGGTTTTACCCTGGTTTCACCATACATTTCATTCAGAAAACGGTTATAATGATCCATTTTGTCATTAGCATCATAATTGTTAAATATTGGCGGTATTTAGCAAATAACAATCGAATCTGGAAAAAAAATTGCAGTTATTAAAGCGAAAAATTCTTCATATTTGGCGCTAAATTCATCAACCGTTGAGTAATTTTTTTTCAAGATCGAGGTTGCCCCATCTTAGATTATCACACACTTCAAATTTTTTTCACTATACTGGTCAAGGACTTTTGTTTTCTCCTCAGTGGAGCCACCCCTGTATGCATGCACAACCGTTTCAATGGGGAAAGTTTCAGTTTTTACCGTAGCAATTATAATTGAACCCAAAATTAAGTTTACAAACTCCTCTGGTATAGGAAAAGGCGAAAAGTTTCTCACAGTTTTTGCTTATTCTTTCACTTTCGTCGATGTTGACTGTAGTTTAATCCTTGTCGGCTTCCGATGATTTCTCAATAAACTCCATTTTTTCTACGATAATCTTCCTTTTGGTCGTACAAATCGGAGTAAATCTTGTATAAGGCTGCTTTTTGAAGTCCATTAATTTTTTTTTGGCTAAGATTTTTGCTTGGCATGTTTAAAATGGATGCAAATGACTGGTAACTGGAAGAACAGTGTTTGATAATGACTTCAGATCCTGTATTTCTGCTTAATAATTTGAATTGAGTGCTGAGATAACTTTCTATTTCCGCAAATTATTTTCGTCTTTCTGCTGAATAACATTCTTCTGCAAATATACGTTTCTTTTTCCTTCCCAAAATTATTTTGTTCGCTCGTCTGATTCGATCGAGCAATGAATTCCTGTTTTTCTGCTGATAATTTTGTACTGCTAAAAATAACTTTTTTTCAGCAAAACTTTTTTCTTTTTTTGCTTAATAACTTTCCTGCAAAACAGTTTTCTTTTTCTGTTAAACAGCTATAATTTTCTTTTTCTACTAAATTGTTTTTGAGTAACTGTCTTTTTCTTTTTCCAAGTTCGATTTTTTGATACAGATTTTCGAATGAAGCATGTATGGAGTTTTCTAAATTTAGGGTTTGATAATATTATTTACGGATGTTTTGTTTTTAATTCGAATAAATTTTATAGTTGAGACTAATCTCTATCTGAACCACTATATTTTTGTTCTTAGAGAACTTTCTTTTTAGTGTTTGAAGGTCAGAAAGATCAAAGGCAAAAATGATGACAAAAAAGAGCAAAAAAACCGACTGATTTCTAGACTGATTCTTGTTCTGTGTGATTTCCAGACTGATTCTTGTTCTGTGTGGTTTCTAGACTGATTCCTGTTCTGTATGATTTCTAGACTGATTCTTGTTCTGTGTCTTTAACCGTCTAAACCTAGCCAGTTAGTGTTCTGGTCTGTTCAGGGCTCAGTAAAAAGTTACCATTTTTAGGCCATCGATCAAGCGACTTTTTTTATCAGCTTTCGTTTGCAGGCAAAAATAACCACATAGACGGGTCTCCGATCCCCAAATGACGTGATTACTATTAAAAACACGGCTCGGATTCCATTTTTTACTGTGTTTTTAGTGACAGTTATATACTAAATTCATTGGAGATGGATTGACTCGTTCCTTTTTCTAACTACTCATGCTCTAAAAAACTGTACAAAATCGGAGTCAATTATATTATTCAGGGCATCACAGTAATTAAAAAAGTACGTTTAATAATCTGTAACAGTTTCTGATTGTCTATGGGCACCTGGGCTCCAATTTCGTGTTCCTCCGGGTATAACGTCGCTATCTTCCCAATTTCGTGACACGGGAGGGTACGGATCCGCTCCGGATGTCGCACATGACCCTCCTTCCCTATGATTTCACTCAGAAGAGCGTCATATCGTTTCTTCTTACCACGATTAGAGTCTTCGTTATTCTCGTGTTTATCTGAACTGATTTTTTTTTCTCTCTTATTCGGCGTGTGTTCATCTTGTATTTTCCGGACAAAATGGCCTTTTTTGCATTACTGAGAAATATTTCAGTTCCAATCGAAATTTTGAAAATTCAAAAATCTAGAATATTCCTACCCTCTTTTTCGTAACGATTTCACTGTTAACGTCTTTAACGTCTCATTTCCTTCTCGTCGTAGGGTTCAACTATGCCAATCCCGGGGAATGGCCCACACTCCCCGTACAGTCCCCTCAATGTTCGCATTGCACACATAACTCCGGGCTATCTTCAAGCCGTGATCCAGTGTTCTATAATCAACTTACAAATCGCATCAGAAATTAAATTTTGTCCACGTCATCTCAGCTCACCGCGTCTCATAAAGGGCATCGTACTACATTGCACTGCCCACTAACGATTTCCTAAAATATGCACCATGATGAGTGTCTTAGATAAAATTCCTTTTCTGGCTACCTATGTCATTTCATCTTAAAATTTCTTTTCGCTCTTTTCGATTTAACAAGGTTTGGATGGTGGCAAGGTCACGCGCCCATTAAAATTAAATAAGTGTCACTCACAAAGGGTAATCGTTCAATTATGCTGTTGCCCTCAATATTAAAACTAAGAAACTCTGTGGCCAGGAGATGTGCCAGTCGGTCATATTTGGAAGTTTGACCTTGAGCAATGCGATTGAACATGATTTTGGAGTCAAATGGAAATTTTCAAAAATTCGAATTGGACATGTCATGCTCAAGTTTCTCGCGACAACTGAAAATATCAGAAATAAAAATCAGAACGACCGAATTACAATCGCGGGAAAGTGGTCAATTTAAGCAGCGGGAAATTGCTATTCGCAATTTCCGACATCTAAATATAACGAGAGTAGAGCTGTCCTTCTTGCTATAGGAGACAAAGAACATCGAAATTCAGTTGGACCAGAGTGAACCTTCGGTGGAAAGGTGGACAACCGAAGTGTCCCAATGGTCCAGAACCAAAACTCCATTCTCGAGATAAAACTTGTTCGATTAGAACTTATTGAATCAAACTTAATTCCCCAATTATTCTCAAGTTGCCTTACTAATTTAGTTATCTCAATTCGCGAGTGTGCTGGTATGTAAGTACCCAATTTAATTTTCTTGAGTGTGTTTTATGATTGTTATGTTGAGATAAGGCGAGTTTTAGGTTGATCCATCTGAAATGGATCAAAGTTCCACTGTTTAATAAAAAGCAACTATACGGATTGTTCCGACCCTGTTTATAACGTAATTTGGGTATCTCGAGACATATTGGCGGTATTTAGCAAATAACAATCGAATCTGGAAAAAAAATTGCAGTTATTAAAGCGAAAAATTCTTCATATTTGGCGCTAAATTCATCAACCGTTGAGTAATTTTTTTTCAAGATCGAGCTTGCCCCATCTTAGATTATCACACACTTCAAATTTTTTTCACTATACTGGTCAAGGACTTTTGTTTTCTCCTCAGTGGAGCCACCCCTGTATGCATGCACAACCGTTTCAATGGGGAAAGTTTCAGTTTTTACCGTAGCAATTATAATTGAACCCAAAATTAAGTTTACAAACTCCTCTGGTATAGGAAAAGGCGAAAAGTTTCTCACAGTTTTTGCTTATTCTTTCACTTTCGTCGATGTTGACTGTAGTTTGCAATCCTTGTCGGCTTCCGATGATTTCTCAATAAACTCCATTTTTTCTACGATAATCTTCCTTTTGGTCGTACAAATCGGAGTAAATCTTGTATAAGGCTGCTTTTTGAAGTCCATTAATTTTTTTTTGGCTAAGATTTTTGCTTGGCATGTTTAAAATGGATGCAAATGACTGGTAACTGGAAGAACAGTGTTTGATAATGACTTCAGATCCTGTATTTCTGCTTAATAATTTGAATTGAGTGCTGAGATAACTTTCTATTTCCGCAAATTATTTTCGTCTTTCTGCTGAATAACATTCTTCTGCAAATATACGTTTCTTTTTCCTTCTCAAAATTATTTTGTTCGCTCGTCTGATTCGATCGAGCAATGAATTCCTGTTTTTCTGCTGATAATTTTGTACTGCTAAAAATAACTTTTTTTCAGCAAAACTTTTTTCTTTTTTTGCTTAATAATTTTCCTGCAAAACAGTTTTCTTTTTCTGTTAAGCAGCTATAATTTTCTTTTTCTACTAAATTGTTTTTGAGTAACTGTCTTTTTCTTTTTCCAAGTTCGATTTTTTGATACAGATTTTCGAATGAAGCATGTATGGAGTTTTCTAAATTTAGGGTTTGATAATATTATTTACGGATGTTTTGTTTTTAATTCGAATAAATTTTCTAGTTGAGACTAATCTCTATCTGAACCACTATATTTTTGTTCTTAGAGAACTTTCTTTTTAGTGTTTGAAGGTCAGAAAGATCAAAGGCAAAAATGATGACAAAAAAGAGCAAAAAAACCGACTGATTTCTAGACTGATTCTTGTTCTGTGTGATTTCCAGACTGATTCTTGTTCTGTGTGGTTTCTAGACTGATTCCTGTTCTGTATGATTTCTAGACTGATTCTTGTTCTGTGTCTTTAACCGTCTAAACCTAGCCAGTTAGTGTTCTGGTCTGTTCAGGGCTCAGTAAAAAGTTACCATTTTTAGGCCATCGATCAAGCGACTTTTTTGATCAGCTTTCGTTTGCAGGCAAAAATAACCACATAGACGGGTCTCCGATCCCCAAATGACGTGATTACTATTAAAAACACGGCTCGGATTCCATTTTTTACTGTGTTTTTAGTGACAGTTATATACTAAATTCATTGGAGATGGATTGACTCGTTCCTTTTTCTAACTACTCATGCTCTAAAAAACTGTACAAAATCGGAGTCAATTATATTATTCAGGGCATCACAGTAATTAAAAAAGTACGTTTAATAATCTGTAACAGTTTCTGATTGTCTATGGGCACCTGGGCTCCAATTTCGTGTTCCCCCGGGTATAACGTCGCTATCTTCCCAATTTCGTGGCACGGGAGGGTACGGATCCGCTCCGGATGTCGCACATGACCCTCCTTCCCTATGATTTCAATCAGAAGAGCGTCATATCGTGTCTTCTTACCACGATTAGAGTCTTCGTTATTCTCGTGTTTATCTGAACTGATTTTTGTCTCTCTCATTCGGCGTGTGTTCATCTTGTATTTTCCGGACAAAATGGCCTTTTTTGCATTACTGAGAAATATTTCAGTTCCAATCGAAAATTTGAAAATACAAAAATCTAGAATATTCTTACCCTCTTTTTCGTAATGATTTCACTGTTAACGTCTTTAACGTCTCATTTCGTTCTCGTCGTAGGGTTCAACTATGCCAATCCGGGGGAATGGCCCACACTCCCCGTACAGTCCCCTCAATGTTCGCATTGCACACATAACTCCGGGCTATCTTCAAGCCGTGATCCAGTGTTCTATAATCAACTTACAAATCGCATCAGAAATTAAATTTTGTCCACGTCATCTCAGCTCACCGCGTCTCATAAAGGGCATCGTACTACATTGCACTGCCCACTAACGATTTCCTAAAATATGCACCATGATGAGTGTCTTAGATAAAATTCCTTTTCTGGCTACCTATGTCATTTCATCTTAAAATTTCTTTTCGCTCTTTTCGATTTAACAAGGTTTGGATGGTGGCAAGGTCACGCGCCCATTAAAATTAAATAAGTGTCACTCACAAAGGGTAATCGTTCAATTATGCTGTTGCCCTCAATATTAAAACTAAGAAACTCTGTGGCCAGGAGATGTGCCAGTCGGTCATATTTGGAAGTTTGACCTTGAGCAATGCGATTGAACATGATTTTGGAGTCAAATGGAAATTTTCAAAAATTCGAATTGGACATGTCATGCTCAAGTTTCTCGCGACAACTGAAAATATCAGAAATAAAAATCAGAACGACCGAATTACAATCGCGGGAAAGTGGTCAATTTAAGCAGCGGGAAATTGCTATTCGCAATTTCCGACATCTAAATATAACGAGAGTAGAGCTGTCCTTCTTGCTATAGGAGACAAAGAACATCGAAATTCAGTTGGACCAGAGTGAACCTTCGGTGGAAAGGTGGACAACCGAAGTGTCCCAATGGTCCAGAACCAAAACTCCATTCTCGAGATAAAACTTGTTCGATTAGAACTTATTGAATCAAACTTAATTCCCCAATTATTCTCAAGTTGCCTTACTAATTTAGTTATCTCAATTCGCGAGTGTGCTGGTATGTAGGTACCCAATTTAATTTTCTTGAGTGTGTTTTATGATTGTTATGTTGAGATAAGGCGAGTTTTAGGTTGATCCATCTGAAATGGATCAAAGTTCAACTGTTTAATAAAAAGCAACTATACGGATTGTTCCGACCCTGTTTATAACGGCGTTCGTGTAATTTGGGTATCTCGAGACATAAGTATGGGGGCGTTCTTATTTTTTAGATTGGGGGGGGGGTATTTTGGTAGTGGCCTTTAAGCCCTAACGGGTTTTTAGTCTCATGTCACAAGTGAACAGAATGGGCTCCGACCGTTTGGAGGTAGAAAACTACAAGAATAGTGTCCCTGACTCTTGAGCCAAAAGTTATAGGGCCTATTTTTCTGTAACCTCAAATGTAACTTAAGTAGGCGACTGTTACATAGTGTTTTTATGGCGCTCCTGGGTGTTTTTACGACATCATGACTACGGATTCGAACCCACTTGACACATCTCCGGGCTACATGCCCATTATAGAGTACTGGTGGTACGGTTCAGCGGGAACCTGTAAACCTTCCGGTTTTACCGTGATAGCTTTTTAAGAAAACTCGAGAAAACTTCCTGGTACGCTCTCCGAACGAGGCTTAGCTAACCGAGTAAGGGAAGGGGGTAACTAGGGGGAAAACAAGCAAAAGGCAAAAACCGAAACAAAAACCAAAAAAGAATAAAAAAAGGAACAAAAACCATAAAACAAAAATGACTGTGACTTTGACACCAGATTAGATGGATCAAACCTTTATATTAACTAAATAGTATAGCCATACTGTTTTATAAGACAGATCACTTCGATCAATCCAGTAATCTTAATTAGGTGCCCGAGTGTGGGGCGTTGTTAAGGGTTTTCAGATAGCTTGCAACTTAGCTGGACAACTAGGAGACTTCACTGGAAGAGGTGACCAGCCGAATGGGAAAGTGTTTCACAAGGGTTTAGCTGAACCACTAGGAGACTTGACTGGAACAGGTGACCAGCCAAGTGGGAAAGCGGTGCTGGTGACAGGTGCAGTACACGTCAAGTAGACGTGTAAAATTGGATAAGCGGAATCCCCCTGTTTTGAGGAACGTTTTTACTCAAGCAGAGCCTGGAAATACGAAACAAAAACAAGTACCTGGACAACTACTTTAACCTGGCTAGGACGACGGAGGAAAAGCTTCAGCAGATGTCAGACAAGGTAGAGGCCACTGACAAACACCGAGATAAGAACATCAAAAAAGACATACAAGAAATGAAGCAACGGTATGACAACGTGAACAGTAAGCTAGGGAGTCTAGAGACGAGGATGGTTACTATGAGCAGAGACCAGGCGGACAGTTCGTGTGCCCTACAGTCCAAACTGGATGCTATCTTGAGAAACTCTATAACACAAGACAATCTGGTAACAAATCGAACACAAGGCAACAGAGTCGATTTCGTGGAACCACAAACGAACGTGAGTCAACACCGTTACCGTTAACCCGGGAGGCAGCAAACACAGCATCGGGGGGGGGGGGCAAGACAATTATGAAAAGTGGAACCGCAAATACGACGAGTGCTCCAGGAGATTCCACGACGAACAATAACGTGGGACCGGATGCCATGACGTGGGCGGGCACCTGGGAGATGATAAACAGGACACTGAGGCCTTCGCCACGACGAACACCGACTCGAGTGAAAGAGGAGATGGCAAATCCAGGAAAACCTTCACGAAGCCGAAACAATTCAAAGATGATTCAGATGGGTGCATCGACACATGGGTGAAGTCATGAGACTACACCTGGAACAAGACAACTTGAATGACGAGAACAGGCCTGCACGGCGATATTGAGCAACCTAGAAGGCACAGCGTTAAAATGTGTAGTTGCGAAGAAAGAGGAGGAACGCGACACTGCGGACAAGATCTTCGAGATATTGTTGAATCGTTTCGGGTCAGGCATGAAGGGTCACCAAGCGATGAGATTTGAAAAGAGAAGACAAAGGGACGATGAATCGTTTGATCGGTTCCTGGATGATCTTGAGAGCTTGAGAAGAAAGAGTGATCCTGAAGAGTCAACGAAAAGAAGGAACTTCAGCATCGCCTCGAAGTTCATCGATGGGGTAAAAAGTGACGACTTGAGAACAATGCTGGCAACGTATTATACATTGTCGAAAAATAAGGCACCTACTCCAGAAGAGATGAGACAAAAATCAAGGGAGTACATGCTGATGAAACCGAAGAAGTATTCGTACTCAGAGAACAGGAACATGCAAGGGGGGAGTCAACCCGAAAGGTCGTCATGATACAAGCCTAGAGATGACATGGACAAACGAAGATCATGTGTAAATTGCGAGTCAGCGGATCATCACGTGGCAGATTGCACGACGTACAAGCAGGGCATGAAGAGTCTGGGGTATGCACCGGATGAGGAAGATATGAGCCAGAGGGAAGAACACGAGTTCTATAGTGACTCGATCATCAAGATAGGTGCGAGGTGCTTCTTCTGCAACCAAGAGGGGCACTTCAGGATGGACTGTCCATTGTTTTGGGAACCAGTCAAGAACCAAAGTCATCCAAAACACGAGTTGGCGTTGGCGGCGGTGCAGAACCAGAGAAACAGACAAACTGAGTATGAAACAAAAAATTCGGAGGCACCGAGTGCGGAACTCTATCAACGAAGACTGTGAAAGCGGTAACGCAAGTCGGCAGTGTCTTGGAGGCCAAGGCCAAGAATTCTCTAGAGATTAATTATGAGAGAGCAACTGCAGAGGCAATCAACAAGGTGAAACAAGACCTAGCCACGAAGGAAATCGAGCAACGATTGAAACAGGAGATTGAAAAGCAGATTTTGAACGAGACTTTAAGTAGGGCGGTGCCAATGCCAGAAGCCGAAATGGGAGCGACAAGGAGTGGGAATTGCAACACTCTGAAAAAATTCACGGGCAAGCCATTCGGCATAACGAAGATTGGAGCCAGGATAATGTCAATAATCACTGTGGGTGGCCACGAAGTAACGAGGAACCTGAGCGAACCCAGCGATCAGAAAATAATGCACATTGATGTGTACACAGATTACTTAAGTGCAATAAGTCCTTGGACAACTTCTAGAGCCGTGAGGTCACTACTCACAAGAGGTGGCAGCAAGTCAGTCCGCGTCGAGAACAGATACACGGAGGCTTACGGTCCGCATGAGGTGATGTTGAGCATAGACGGGATAAACATCTACACGAAAACCATGATAACATGTGACGAAGACCTAGCCGGACAGATCTACGTGGGCAAAGAGGAACTGGAAGTGAGATCGATTGGTCACTGCGCCATGTTGGAAGAAGATGCAATGCACATTGGGACGGAGGCAGACGTATCAGCACCCGTGCTTGACATAAGCGGCAAGAAGACTCCGTTACGAGGTTTACTTGATACGGGAGCAGTCTTGAGTGTTATACCAATCGAAACATGGGAGCGAATGGGTTTCAACAAAGATGATTTGATAGACTCAAGAATACGCCTGTCAGCTGCTAACAAAAGGGCGCTGCGGGTAATAGACAAAGAACATCGAAATTCAGTTGGACCAGAGTGAACCTTCGGTGGAAAGGTGGACAACCGAAGTGTCCCAATGGTCCAGAACCAAAACTCCATTCTCGAGATAAAACTTGTTCGATTAGAACTTATTGAATCAAACTTAATTCCCCAATTATTCTCAAGTTGCCTTACTAATTTAGTTATCTCAATTCGCGAGTGTGCTGGTATGTAAGTACCCAATTTAATTTTCTTGAGTGTGTTTTATGATTGTTATGTTGAGATAAGGCGAGTTTTAGGTTGATCCATCTGAAATGGATCAAAGTTCCACTGTTTAATAAAAAGCAACTATACGGATTGTTCCGACCCTGTTTATAACGTAATTTGGGTATCTCGAGACATATTGGCGGTATTTAGCAAATAACAATCGAATCTGGAAAAAAAATTGCAGTTATTAAAGCGAAAAATTCTTCATATTTGGCGCTAAATTCATCAACCGTTGAGTAATTTTTTTTCAAGATCGAGCTTGCCCCATCTTAGATTATCACACACTTCAAATTTTTTTCACTATACTGGTCAAGGACTTTTGTTTTCTCCTCAGTGGAGCCACCCCTGTATGCATGCACAACCGTTTCAATGGGGAAAGTTTCAGTTTTTACCGTAGCAATTATAATTGAACCCAAAATTAAGTTTACAAACTCCTCTGGTATAGGAAAAGGCGAAAAGTTTCTCACAGTTTTTGCTTATTCTTTCACTTTCGTCGATGTTGACTGTAGTTTGCAATCCTTGTCGGCTTCCGATGATTTCTCAATAAACTCCATTTTTTCTACGATAATCTTCCTTTTGGTCGTACAAATCGGAGTAAATCTTGTATAAGGCTGCTTTTTGAAGTCCATTAATTTTTTTTTGGCTAAGATTTTTGCTTGGCATGTTTAAAATGGATGCAAATGACTGGTAACTGGAAGAACAGTGTTTGATAATGACTTCAGATCCTGTATTTCTGCTTAATAATTTGAATTGAGTGCTGAGATAACTTTCTATTTCCGCAAATTATTTTCGTCTTTCTGCTGAATAACATTCTTCTGCAAATATACGTTTCTTTTTCCTTCTCAAAATTATTTTGTTCGCTCGTCTGATTCGATCGAGCAATGAATTCCTGTTTTTCTGCTGATAATTTTGTACTGCTAAAAATAACTTTTTTTCAGCAAAACTTTTTTCTTTTTTTGCTTAATAATTTTCCTGCAAAACAGTTTTCTTTTTCTGTTAAGCAGCTATAATTTTCTTTTTCTACTAAATTGTTTTTGAGTAACTGTCTTTTTCTTTTTCCAAGTTCGATTTTTTGATACAGATTTTCGAATGAAGCATGTATGGAGTTTTCTAAATTTAGGGTTTGATAATATTATTTACGGATGTTTTGTTTTTAATTCGAATAAATTTTCTAGTTGAGACTAATCTCTATCTGAACCACTATATTTTTGTTCTTAGAGAACTTTCTTTTTAGTGTTTGAAGGTCAGAAAGATCAAAGGCAAAAATGATGACAAAAAAGAGCAAAAAAACCGACTGATTTCTAGACTGATTCTTGTTCTGTGTGATTTCCAGACTGATTCTTGTTCTGTGTGGTTTCTAGACTGATTCCTGTTCTGTATGATTTCTAGACTGATTCTTGTTCTGTGTCTTTAACCGTCTAAACCTAGCCAGTTAGTGTTCTGGTCTGTTCAGGGCTCAGTAAAAAGTTACCATTTTTAGGCCATCGATCAAGCGACTTTTTTGATCAGCTTTCGTTTGCAGGCAAAAATAACCACATAGACGGGTCTCCGATCCCCAAATGACGTGATTACTATTAAAAACACGGCTCGGATTCCATTTTTTACTGTGTTTTTAGTGACAGTTATATACTAAATTCATTGGAGATGGATTGACTCGTTCCTTTTTCTAACTACTCATGCTCTAAAAAACTGTACAAAATCGGAGTCAATTATATTATTCAGGGCATCACAGTAATTAAAAAAGTACGTTTAATAATCTGTAACAGTTTCTGATTGTCTATGGGCACCTGGGCTCCAATTTCGTGTTCCCCCGGGTATAACGTCGCTATCTTCCCAATTTCGTGGCACGGGAGGGTACGGATCCGCTCCGGATGTCGCACATGACCCTCCTTCCCTATGATTTCAATCAGAAGAGCGTCATATCGTGTCTTCTTACCACGATTAGAGTCTTCGTTATTCTCGTGTTTATCTGAACTGATTTTTGTCTCTCTCATTCGGCGTGTGTTCATCTTGTATTTTCCGGACAAAATGGCCTTTTTTGCATTACTGAGAAATATTTCAGTTCCAATCGAAAATTTGAAAATACAAAAATCTAGAATATTCTTACCCTCTTTTTCGTAATGATTTCACTGTTAACGTCTTTAACGTCTCATTTCGTTCTCGTCGTAGGGTTCAACTATGCCAATCCGGGGGAATGGCCCACACTCCCCGTACAGTCCCCTCAATGTTCGCATTGCACACATAACTCCGGGCTATCTTCAAGCCGTGATCCAGTGTTCTATAATCAACTTACAAATCGCATCAGAAATTAAATTTTGTCCACGTCATCTCAGCTCACCGCGTCTCATAAAGGGCATCGTACTACATTGCACTGCCCACTAACGATTTCCTAAAATATGCACCATGATGAGTGTCTTAGATAAAATTCCTTTTCTGGCTACCTATGTCATTTCATCTTAAAATTTCTTTTCGCTCTTTTCGATTTAACAAGGTTTGGATGGTGGCAAGGTCACGCGCCCATTAAAATTAAATAAGTGTCACTCACAAAGGGTAATCGTTCAATTATGCTGTTGCCCTCAATATTAAAACTAAGAAACTCTGTGGCCAGGAGATGTGCCAGTCGGTCATATTTGGAAGTTTGACCTTGAGCAATGCGATTGAACATGATTTTGGAGTCAAATGGAAATTTTCAAAAATTCGAATTGGACATGTCATGCTCAAGTTTCTCGCGACAACTGAAAATATCAGAAATAAAAATCAGAACGACCGAATTACAATCGCGGGAAAGTGGTCAATTTAAGCAGCGGGAAATTGCTATTCGCAATTTCCGACATCTAAATATAACGAGAGTAGAGCTGTCCTTCTTGCTATAGGAGACAAAGAACATCGAAATTCAGTTGGACCAGAGTGAACCTTCGGTGGAAAGGTGGACAACCGAAGTGTCCCAATGGTCCAGAACCAAAACTCCATTCTCGAGATAAAACTTGTTCGATTAGAACTTATTGAATCAAACTTAATTCCCCAATTATTCTCAAGTTGCCTTACTAATTTAGTTATCTCAATTCGCGAGTGTGCTGGTATGTAGGTACCCAATTTAATTTTCTTGAGTGTGTTTTATGATTGTTATGTTGAGATAAGGCGAGTTTTAGGTTGATCCATCTGAAATGGATCAAAGTTCAACTGTTTAATAAAAAGCAACTATACGGATTGTTCCGACCCTGTTTATAACGGCGTTCGTGTAATTTGGGTATCTCGAGACATAAGTATGGGGGCGTTCTTATTTTTTAGATTGGGGGGGGGGGGGGTATTTTGGTAGTGGCCTTTAAGCCCTAACGGGTTTTTAGTCTCATGTCACAAGTGAACAGAATGGGCTCCGACCGTTTGGAGGTAGAAAACTACAAGAATAGTGTCCCTGACTCTTGAGCCAAAAGTTATAGGGCCTATTTTTCTGTAACCTCAAATGTAACTTAAGTAGGCGACTGTTACATAGTGTTTTTATGGCGCTCCTGGGTGTTTTTACGACATCATGACTACGGATTCGAACCCACTTGACACATCTCCGGGCTACATGCCCATTATAGAGTACTGGTGGTACGGTTCAGCGGGAACCTGTAAACCTTCCGGTTTTACCGTGATAGCTTTTTAAGAAAACTCGAGAAAACTTCCTGGTACGCTCTCCGAACGAGGCTTAGCTAACCGAGTAAGGGAAGGGGGTAACTAGGGGGAAAACAAGCAAAAGGCAAAAACCGAAACAAAAACCAAAAAAGAATAAAAAAAGGAACAAAAACCATAAAACAAAAATGACTGTGACTTTGACACCAGATTAGATGGATCAAACCTTTATATTAACTAAATAGTATAGCCATACTGTTTTATAAGACAGATCACTTCGATCAATCCAGTAATCTTAATTAGGTGCCCGAGTGTGGGGCGTTGTTAAGGGTTTTCAGATAGCTTGCAACTTAGCTGGACAACTAGGAGACTTCACTGGAAGAGGTGACCAGCCGAATGGGAAAGTGTTTCACAAGGGTTTAGCTGAACCACTAGGAGACTTGACTGGAACAGGTGACCAGCCAAGTGGGAAAGCGGTGCTGGTGACAGGTGCAGTACACGTCAAGTAGACGTGTAAAATTGGATAAGCGGAATCCCCCTGTTTTGAGGAACGTTTTTACTCAAGCAGAGCCTGGAAATACGAAACAAAAACAAGTACCTGGACAACTACTTTAACCTGGCTAGGACGACGGAGGAAAAGCTTCAGCAGATGTCAGACAAGGTAGAGGCCACTGACAAACACCGAGATAAGAACATCAAAAAAGACATACAAGAAATGAAGCAACGGTATGACAACGTGAACAGTAAGCTAGGGAGTCTAGAGACGAGGATGGTTACTATGAGCAGAGACCAGGCGGACAGTTCGTGTGCCCTACAGTCCAAACTGGATGCTATCTTGAGAAACTCTATAACACAAGACAATCTGGTAACAAATCGAACACAAGGCAACAGAGTCGATTTCGTGGAACCACAAACGAACGTGAGTCAACACCGTTACCGTTAACCCGGGAGGCAGCAAACACAGCATCGGGGGGGGGGCAAGACAATTATGAAAAGTGGAACCGCAAATACGACGAGTGCTCCAGGAGATTCCACGACGAACAATAACGTGGGACCGGATGCCATGACGTGGGCGGGCACCTGGGAGATGATAAACAGGACACTGAGGCCTTCGCCACGACGAACACCGACTCGAGTGAAAGAGGAGATGGCAAATCCAGGAAAACCTTCACGAAGCCGAAACAATTCAAAGATGATTCAGATGGGTGCATCGACACATGGGTGAAGTCATGAGACTACACCTGGAACAAGACAACTTGAATGACGAGAACAGGCCTGCACGGCGATATTGAGCAACCTAGAAGGCACAGCGTTAAAATGTGTAGTTGCGAAGAAAGAGGAGGAACGCGACACTGCGGACAAGATCTTCGAGATATTGTTGAATCGTTTCGGGTCAGGCATGAAGGGTCACCAAGCGATGAGATTTGAAAAGAGAAGACAAAGGGACGATGAATCGTTTGATCGGTTCCTGGATGATCTTGAGAGCTTGAGAAGAAAGAGCGATCCTGAAGAGTCAACGAAAAGAAGGAACTTCAGCATCGCCTCGAAGTTCATCGATGGGGTAAAAAGTGACGACTTGAGAACAATGCTGGCAACGTATTATACATTGTCGAAAAATAAGGCACCTACTCCAGAAGAGATGAGACAAAAATCAAGGGAGTACATGCTGATGAAACCGAAGAAGTATTCGTACTCAGAGAACAGGAACATGCAAGGGGGGAGTCAACCCGAAAGGTCGTCATGATACAAGCCTAGAGATGACATGGACAAACGAAGATCATGTGTAAATTGCGAGTCAGCGGATCATCACGTGGCAGATTGCACGACGTACAAGCAGGGCATGAAGAGTCTGGGGTATGCACCGGATGAGGAAGATATGAGCCAGAGGGAAGAACACGAGTTCTATAGTGACTCGATCATCAAGATAGGTGCGAGGTGCTTCTTCTGCAACCAAGAGGGGCACTTCAGGATGGACTGTCCATTGTTTTGGGAACCAGTCAAGAACCAAAGTCATCCAAAACACGAGTTGGCGTTGGCGGCGGTGCAGAACCAGAGAAACAGACAAACTGAGTATGAAACAAAAAATTCGGAGGCACCGAGTGCGGAACTCTATCAACGAAGACTGTGAAAGCGGTAACGCAAGTCGGCAGTGTCTTGGAGGCCAAGGCCAAGAATTCTCTAGAGATTAATTATGAGAGAGCAACTGCAGAGGCAATCAACAAGGTGAAACAAGACCTAGCCACGAAGGAAATCGAGCAACGATTGAAACAGGAGATTGAAAAGCAGATTTTGAACGAGACTTTAAGTAGGGCGGTGCCAATGCCAGAAGCCGAAATGGGAGCGACAAGGAGTGGGAATTGCAACACTCTGAAAAAATTCACGGGCAAGCCATTCGGCATAACGAAGATTGGAGCCAGGATAATGTCAATAATCACTGTGGGTGGCCACGAAGTAACGAGGAACCTGAGCGAACCCAGCGATCAGAAAATAATGCACATTGATGTGTACACAGATTACTTAAGTGCAATAAGTCCTTGGACAACTTCTAGAGCCGTGAGGTCACTACTCACAAGAGGTGGCAGCAAGTCAGTCCGCGTCGAGAACAGATACACGGAGGCTTACGGTCCGCATGAGGTGATGTTGAGCATAGACGGGATAAACATCTACACGAAAACCATGATAACATGTGACGAAGACCTAGCCGGACAGATCTACGTGGGCAAAGAGGAACTGGAAGTGAGATCGATTGGTCACTGCGCCATGTTGGAAGAAGATGCAATGCACATTGGGACGGAGGCAGACGTATCAGCACCCGTGCTTGACATAAGCGGCAAGAAGACTCCGTTACGAGGTTTACTTGATACGGGAGCAGTCTTGAGTGTTATACCAATCGAAACATGGGAGCGAATGGGTTTCAACAAAGATGATTTGATAGACTCAAGAATACGCCTGTCAGCTGCTAACAAAAGGGCGCTGCGGGTAATAGGCAGAATACCAATAATAGCCCTAAACCTGGGGGAACGCAACCTGTGGATGAGTTTTCTCGAGGTAGAAAACCTAGATGAGTCTGACCAATTCTGTTTAGGCAGAGACTTCATCAGGAACTTCGACGTAACGATTGGTTTAAACAATGTCATGTTCAGGATACGGAACCCGGATAGGAGGTACGCAATTAAACCGGTAAATTTAATAATGGCGAATGAAAAAAAAGCACCGGTATTCTTGAGTAGGAGGGTGAGGCTGAAAGCGAACGAAGCGGCAATTGTAAGCTTGCGAATGATAAAATTATAATGAACTAAGTGACAACAAGCAAGTATGCATAGTCCCAAATCCTAAAAGTCAAAGTGCTGCTGTTTCAGGAAGATCCTTCTCGATAACCAAGAGCGGCCTCTGCGTCAGTGTCTTGTTGAATACTCTTGATATACCAATCACGATACAGAGGGGAGGAAGTTGGGATATGCTTTACCCGTGAAAACTTGATATGAAATGACTGAAAATCTAAAACAGAATGAAGTTGTTGATTGTCCAAATCATAAAGACAAAATTTGTATCTTGAGACGATTGAAGAAACTAAAAAGTTCATCAGGTCTCGTAAAATCACTTAAGTCAGAGACAGATGATGGACTTTCGAGCTGTTCGAATTTTCCAGAAAGACTCACACTAGATGTAATCAGAGGGATAAACCGGTTCTACCAGAGATAGAGCATTTAAGGGGCAAGATAACGGACAAACAGCTCGAATCCATCAAGGATGTACTGGAGCGTAATGAGGATGTTTTTTCGAAACATAAGGCAGACATTGGATGTTGCAATTTTGTTGAGCATGAAATAGAGCTTGAAGAAACTGCGGTACCGCACAGGGAGGGGGCGAGGTGCATGACCCCACACAAAGCGGATGCATGTAGAAAAGAAATAAAGACCTTTCTAGAGTATGATATGATATAATCATCCAAATCACCGTTGGCGTGTGGAGTAATGATGGCCAAAATGAAAGGCGTCCAATTGAGGTTTTGTTGTTACTTTCGGTATCTGAACTCCTTCACAGTGAAGGATGCCTATCCCATACCTAGAATTGATGAGAGCCTCTCGAAGTTAGGTGATGCAAAATTTTTTACGACTCTTGATTTAGGTTCGGCTTTTTGGCAAGTCCCACTGAGGAAGCAGGACAGGGACAAGACAGGGTTCGCCTGCGATCTAAGAATTTTTCAATGGAAACGGACGCCATTTGGTCTTTGCAATACCACGTCTACATTTTAACGGTTGATGGCACACGCATTGATAGGTGTGACAAAGAAGTACGGCAATTTGGTAATGTGCTACGTGGATGACGTGGTAATAGCGAAACCTACCACGTCGCTATACCACGCCTACCATGACGCCTATGTGCTATTACATCGAGCAACTACACGAGGTGTTTGCATGCATGAAGAGGTCGGGGCTAAAGTGCAAACCATCAAAGTGCGAGATAAAATAATTGGAAAGGATGGTGGACAGACACGGCATCAGACCAGATCCAGATGCAGTAGAAGCGGTTTTGACCTGGAAATCGCCAAAAACGGAACATCAGTTGATGAGCTTCCTGGGTTTTGCGAACTATTACAGGGAGTTCATCAAGGGCTACGCGGACAAAGTATACCCGATGCAACAACTAATGAGTCACAAAGTCAAGAGGTTCACGTGGAACAACGCGGCTGAAGAATCAAACCAGAGAAAACAGAAAGAGTTGTGCGAGGCACAGGTGCTAGGGATGCCAACAGAAAAAGGAATGTACGTGCTGGACACGGATGCATCGGTAGTCGCGATTTCTGGCATTCTGCATCAAGAACAGGAATTAAATGGGAAGACAGTCTTAAGACCAATAGCGTACGGGAGTAAAGTTTTGAGTGATACGGAAATGAAGTACGAGGCGCCCAAAGCAGAGACGATAGCGGTGGTTACTTTTTTTTGAGAAGTATAGAGTACACCTAGGCAGCGAACCATTCAAGTTGCGAGTCGACAACAGGGCATTCAGTTGGCTGAAAACGTACTCAATGGATCAGAGCTACATCGGGAGGTGGATAGTTCGCCTGGACGGATACAACATGATAATTGAGCATAGGACAAGAGACGAACATCAAAATGCCGATAGCTTGAGTAAGAAAACGGAATTCTACGAGAGGCAGGAACAAAGAGAGGCAGATAGACCCGAAATCAAGGATGGCTTCTCCTTCATGGATAAGGAAACGTATGACAGTCTTCCACTCACGAGATGGCTCGACAAGTCAGGCAAACCGATAGAAGATCACACCGAATTACCAAAAGAACCTCCAGAGAAAACGATCTTAAAAAGAACCCGGGAGGTGCCGATGAAGATAATGCTGAAATCGAAGATTTTGAGGAAAACACTCAAGGCGAAAGGCTATGATCTGAAACAAGTAGAGAAGGGAAGGGCAGAGATATACAAAGACCTGAGGAGATTACTCGAGAAACTAGCAGACGATAAACACGTGATTAATGAAAATGCTAAGGAGGAACCGGAAGTCACGATACTAAGATGGAATGAAGCGGGTGGTGGCGAGGACTCCTTTCAAGAAAATCTGACGGGAAAGAAGTAGTGCAGTCATTGGTTGATAAAATCCCTGATGACATACTTGAGCGGACTCGGGTTAGGAAAAAGAAAGTGACATTTAAGGAGGAGGCTGAACACCTTGGAATAGGTCAAGAGTCCGAGGAGTGGCCCACAGCGGAAGAAGATGCTGGAGAAGAAAGATTGTCCTGGGAGTGTGAAGAATGGGATGAAGATTCGGAGAAGAGCGGCGGTGACCAAGATAGTCTATGCATTATACTGGCGGAAGAGAAGATGAGACACCGCACCAGGGAGCTACAGACGGATCCCTCCTCAGGAACGTACAACTTGGATCAGCAGGAAGTGCGAGGAGGTGAAGAACTTGAGAAAAATGCAGTATCGAGGAAACCGTTCAGGGAGCTATCGTGCAACTCAAATGTCAGAACGAACCTGGTGCCAGAAGATGACAGGAAGATCTTGTGGAGGATAGTATGCGTAAAGCTGAAGGATGACATCCACAACCCTGGGGAAATGAATGGTCAGATAATGGCACTAAGAGAATATGTCAAGGCGAGACATAGGCTGTCGGATTTAATACGGGCTCAGAAGAATGACAAGATGACAAGTAACCTCTCCAAATGGATCCGGACGGGGTCCAAAGAGAAGGGGGACCTGGAAGAAGACAGCTAGAAGATCTTGAGCCAGTTCTATAAAGAAAGAATAGATTTACTCTACCACACAGCTGATGGGGTGGTAGCATGCAAGAGAAAAGATGAGGAGAAGATACTACACAAGCATAACCTCATCATACTGCCACAGTTGTATCAGACTGAAGTATTATTCAGATCGCATGATCAAATGGGGCACAGGGGATAGACAAGGTGCAACAAGAAATACTTCACAGGTTTGATTGGCCAGGATTAAGGAAAGCCTGCGAGAGATGGTTGAATGCTTGCCTGGCATGCCTGCAAGTGAAAGAGCCAAGGAAGATGAAGGTCTCACTCAAGTTTGTTGAGAGCTCGGAATTTAACGAAGTTGTGCAAATAGATCATCAAAAGTTCTACATGACAGAGTCGGGATACAACCAGATACTGGTCATAATAGATCACTTCACCAAGCTAGCAGAAGCGGTGCCGTGTCAGACAGCCTCGGCAGAGGAGACTTGTGACCACCTGATAACACATTGGATATCACGGTATGGTTGTCCCATGACATTTCAGTCGGACAACGGCAAATCCTTCGTGGGGGACCTTACGAAAGAATTGATGAAGAGGTCACACATAGCTCAAGCGCACTCAACGACCTACCATCCCCAGACCAACGGGTTAGCGGAGAGACAGAATAGAATGTTGGTGAACATGCTGAGGGTGTACTGCTCACGATATACTGAGGGTATACTGACAGACTGGGATAAATATCTGCCGCAAGTGGTAGGGGCGTACAACAGTACGCAACAGTCAACAACAGGAATCAGTCCTTTCATGATGTTAACGGGCAGGGAAAGAGCAATGCTTCTAACATTCTTTTACCCGGAATAAGAAGGGAAAAAGACATCGCCTCAAGCTTATGTGAAAGAAGCGATCAAGAGACAGCAGGAACTAAACGAGCTCTGCAGGAGGAACACAGCGCAAGCACAAATGAGACAGCGGTAGAAATACGATGAGAAGATACTGCAAGCAAAACCATATGCAGTGAGCCAATACGTGTGGGTCTTCCGGAATCTTATACTTCCCAAGGGGACAAAGAAACTACTTAAGAATTGGAGAGGACCGTTCATGATAACGGAAGTACCCCAGCAAGGACGGTTCTACCGCTTGAGTACGGGGCGAGCAGCGCATTATGAAAATATGAAACCTCATGTCCCATCCCCAGAAGACTGGTGTGTACCGCAGAACATGGAGGGACTCGAGTACCTACTGGTGGAGCCAGCGTGTGAGTTGAACGAAAAAGGCACCAGAGAGAAAAATGATGGCAACGAGGGCTTGAGTTTGGACGAAAATGAAAAGATAGAAGCGAATTCAGAGGCGGAATCTTTTGTGGAAGAAGACTGGAATGATCCGGAGCAGGCGAAGTGCCAAGGTGGGCGGAACCAGACTTGCCAGTACCAGCGCGAACTAGGAGTGGCAATCGCAAGCGGACAGGCATAAGGTACAATAGGTACGGGGATGACTTCTTGATTGATAAGATACAGCCTGACGAATTATGCGAAGAGCTACAGAATTGGGCGAACTAGCAGCCGACGATGAATGGCAAATCATCAACGACAGTGAACACTACCCGCTGGGAGACTACTCCACACCGGAACAAGAGAAGGATCTAGAACAGAGCGAGATAGAGAGGAGGGAAACTACAAACTTGAGAATATTAGAGTGGATGCTTGATGTCAAGAGCGGAACGGATGAGGGGCAAAGCATCCAACAAGTTGACGTGTCGGCGGAAAAACACGTAAGAACGGAAGATCCCCTCTTCGGTTGGACAGCAACAGAAAGGCCGCTCGAGATTCCTCCAGATAATTTAGACCCAGCATCATCGACGGGGACGTCGATAAATATTTTTGTCCGGGGAGTAAGGGTAGGACTTACCCACAGTGAAAGTTTGATGATAAAGAAACTCAAGAAAGTGAGAGAAACAAGTGAGCTGGAACTGGATGAGGAGGAGGGTGAGCCTACCATAGGGAGGAATTTCAAAACAAAACTTGAAATTCCGAATTAATACTCAGAGAACATCCTGGTTACGGACAGCGACTTCATCTTGTCAGACAGGACTAGCGCGATTTGTATAACAGCAGACATGAGCTTCAAATCAAGACTAGAAGCCGAATTCAGGAGAGAGTATCAAAACGTGGAGTTCCTATTCAGGCAGAGACCAGGGTTGGGAGGAATGGCTGCGCTTCCCCCATCAGTCTCACAGGTCCCGGGGAAGTATTTGTGCTTTCTGGTAACGAGGGTCAATGAAAGGAACACGATAGACCCTGAGCACGTGATGCTGGCACTAAAACGGCTGCGAGTTTTCATGGTTGAAAGAGGGATAATGGGGTGCCGGTCTATAACCCGAACAGGGGCAAGTTGAGCCCAAGGGAACTGTATGCTGTCCTACATGTGATCTTCGCGGAAACGGTAATAATGGTACATCTACACAAGAAAAACTACTTGAGTATCGCCTGAGTCGGGTGCATTAGGGTCTCAAGTTGGGTATAAGGGAATCTCAAATTAGGTATTGGGGCACGAAGCAGGTAAATGGATTTAAAACGCAATTGGCATGACAATTAAATTTTAGAGAATTGACGGTGCTAAATTATGAAATTAATATGCACTTTCTTAAAACTCCCAGTTGAATTGTTTTAGTGAATTGATGAAAGAAAAATGTTTTAAACACAAAATTGAGGGGGGTTTAGGTTAGGAAGGAAACAAATGAGTCTAAAAATGGATCTTATTTTCAGATTGACTGGTTAAATCGAATTGACGGCCTAGCCACACTCATTCTGAAGATAAAGAAGATCCTGAACAAAGTTCACGATCAACAACGTTCGAAAGCAAATATTTCTCAAGTACTCAAGTTGGTGGGTACGGTAACGCTCAAATTGGCCGGTACGGTAACACTCAAGTTGGTTGGTACGGTAATACTCAAGTGGTTAATACGCAAGATCATCGAGAAATCGTAGAAATGGCAGATCGATTTTGGAAATCCATGCCTGCTGCGCTTAAGAGGCTCACGCTCGACGAACCGTATAGACGCTTGAGGGACCTAGACTTCACCCAAGTGGATGAGAGGATGGCAGTGATGTTGAACGCCATTCTGCAGTTAGAGTAGCAAGGTGAATGCAGGGAGTCCGCGACAGAAGCCGTCTTGATGGTCGGCTACACCACAGAGGGGATATATAATCAAGAACAGACCAGGTGGTTGTCCTGGAACGTGGATGGAGGTGTGAGAAGATTCGATCTGAAGAGAAATCCTGGCTTGAGCAACAACACTTAGTACGGCGCGGGAGAGTTCCCTTTGCCGACCAGACCACCGGCGAGATCCCCGGGCCAATCCACAAGCAAGCCACCTTCGATGATGCGAGCACAGCAAACGGAGGAGACATATCTTGACCTCAGTAGCCTGAAGAGGGAACTAGAGAGGGTGCAGAGGGAGAGGAATAAGGCGAACCTTGACCGGGATGGCGCTAAACTCGAGAGGGATCAAGCGAATCTGGAGAGAGACCAAGCGATCCTTGAAAGCGACCAGGCGTGGCGTGACCTTGACATAATAAAAGCAGAGTACCAGCAAGAACAGAAGGTACGAGAGAATGAGGCAAACTGCGAGCAATTGAAGTCAGAACTTGAAAAGATCCAGCAACGACAAAGAGAGTTCGACAGACAGAAGGAAAAGGGAAGCAGTGCTGCGGAACGAGCGGCTGCAGGCTCAAGGCCGGAGTCACGCATGGCGGTGGAGGAGGCTCCTAGGTCGAGGGGACGATTCATCTTAGACCGCGCGGCTCAAGAGCATATAAACGAGGGACTGGAAGGGTGGATACCACCCGAGCCAGCGTCCTCCATGCGTGGTTTGGAGGCGCAACCAATACGTCCCCATATGGAAGTAACACTGCCAGGATATACCCCGAGCTCAACCCCGGGCAGTAGTCAAATGAGCGGGAGTTCGTCACGACTCAAGGAACTGCAAGAGAGGTTGCAATTGGGAACCCGTGAAGTTACGATTAGATTGGAGCGACCCCCGACTTGGAGGGAACAACCGGTCAGAAGTAGGGTGATCGCAAGCTATAAGAAGAATACAGATGGCAGGTATCACAGGCACAACCGGATGGATTGGAACACGGCGCAGCGGGCGAGAAGAGATTGCTTCCATGACGCGTCCTGGGTTGAATATTACACACAGCCACGGATACCGGAGGGTGCAGTTCACCTGATTATAGGGGATAGTCGGATACGGGTGCTGACCCGGATCCAGTCGCATTGGCAGACTGGAGTCTTGAGTTTCTCTGGAGCCGCAAAGCCGCAGATGTTGGCGTCATTCGAGATGCTGGGGATGGTGAAGATATACACGGTGACATTGATGATGGGGACCAATGACGTGTCCAGGGTTGAAGCAAGGAAGGTGTTGAGACTACATGACAAGATGAGTTGCATTCTGGAAGAGTTGCGGATCCAAATGGATCCCGCCATACTCACGATTTACACCATCCCGTATAACATGAAGAACGACCAACATGCGATGGAGATGAACGAAAAAGTGCGGACCTGAACGAAATAATCAGGCAGTTAAAACAGAGAAGCGTACTTCCCGTCAGGTTGTTGGACGTAGCGAAAATGATGGAACGATCCTTCCCGGAGGATGCGTCTTCGGACCGAATCCATTTTGATAGACCCAAGGGTGTGGAATGGCTGAACAATGTCTTCCAGAGGCACATAAGTATGCTAGAAGCGGATCTGCTCGAGACGGCCCAGTTCACCTTCGGCCCACCTCCAACGCCCCCTTTCTTTACCACAAGACCCCTGTCCAGTCGCCTGGGAGCGAGAGTTGACTCAAGAGGCAGCCCGAGAAGCAGCCGGACCGGATTGCCAGGTTCCACGCCAATGGAAGCCGAGGGAGCCGAGTCATGGACGACCCAAAGTTCAGTGGTATCCTCGCTGGTGGTGGTGGACAGCAAGAGAGTGGAGAGACCAGCGGAGTCAAGCCGGACATGGTACCTGGAGAAGATCAAGGAATTAGACTTGGAGGATCTGGCATGCAGACTAGAGTTGGCGGAGGCCCTGGGCTAGGACTCAAGCACGTTTCACACGAGGACTTGAGCCGACACCACTGCGTGGTTAGGTTAAAGGCCCATGAGGCGCATTTCTCAAGAGTAAAGATGATGGAGACGGCTGTCCTGACTGGGGCCGCTCAAGTTTTTGGGAAGCTCAGGACTCATAGTGGAGCCTCCCAAGCACCGAACGAGTATTGCGAGAATCAGATTGGCAACTCCTGTGCAATTGAGGGTGGTAGATAAGCAACTGGAACCGGAAGAGATGGGGCTCCCCGTCGCCGCCTACGAGGGTGCAAAGTTGGCAGATGACCCGAGGTACGGGAAACCCTGTGGAAGCGCCCAGTTAGCCAAATGAAGGCAGTATATGATCGATCAGATCCGGCGGCCGCTAGAGTGATCATCGTGGCGGGCTCGGATTTCGAAGGAACGTCTCCCAAGTTATTCTGGCCAGAAGCTCTGGTATACTTGCTGTCAGGTGTGGAGTTAAATCAGATGCTGACCCTGATAGTGGCAATGAAGTCAGAGATGCCTTGTGAGCCGGAGCTACTGCTGTTCCTAGGGATGAACGATCATCTGCACGCGGCTGGACTTCTTGAGCACTTGAAAGGCGATGCGCCTATGCCAAAGAAAATCTGGGAAGCCATCCAGGCATTATTCGCTGCAATGAACGAAGTGCAGGAAAATGTTAATTCTCGATTCGGACCCAAAACGAAAGTAGTATTCGCGACGTCCCCTGGGTATGCGAGCATGCCTCCTGCTCTGCAATTTGTGTATGCCATTTTGGTCCTGATAGCTGAAAGGAATTCATGGCGGATTCTGATGGCAGCCCCCAATCGGGAACTAGAATCCACGAACTTGAGAACTCTGAAGTCGGACCTGGCGGCAGCATGGGCGGCAGCATGGGCGGACGTGTCCCACGCATTGAGGGGATTCTATGAGCTGGCAGACATCCTCATTGTGCTGGATCTGGCTCGGCAAATAAAGCTCAGTCCGGATATAGGAGATGATCACCCAGTAATAGGTCACCTGACAGCTAGCCTATGGTTCAGAGGCATGGACTTGATCATCACGAGCTCCACCAGCAAGTCAAGGGGACAAAGCAACGAAAGAAAGAACGTGGAGAGGCATGTGGCCATTCCTGACACCAAGGCTAGAGAACGCTACGGATAAGACGCGGGAGAATGTTCCACCTCTCGTGAGGCAGGTATGGGAACTTCTTGAGGCACAGCTGGAGATGGCCGAGAGCAGGGAAATAACGGTGGGGGGATTCGTCACGGCAGCGAATGAGGTCACCATTGGAGGATTCTGGAGGGAGCATGCGAAAGGTGAATTGAGAACGAGTAAAGATCACGAGATTCTGAAGTTCTTGAGTCCTTGTGGGGAAAAAGGGTATATGGCTAGAGTGTTTTATGCAAAAGGAACCATATTCGAGGCCTCTGTGCAAGAGCTGTTGAGCATATCCATAAACCTCTTACTGGCCCTATACTTGGTCAACCCGAGGTACCTGTTTAACATGGGTCCAGCGTACATGTTCAGCAGGGGAGTAGAGACACTTCGGATTGACGGGTATCTGACGCTAGTGCTCCTGACTCATTGAGCTGGTGGTATTTCATCGATTAATGAAAAATGAGGAGCCCCTGTCAATGGGGAAGACCCACTCAAGCATGGATACTTACTCGTACAAGTGCGCTGCCGGACTGAAGACGTTGCTAGTGGAATATCTTCTGATGCAAAACCGACACATGACCGGTGAGTAGAATGATCCCAAGACGCGAGACGAATGGAGGGAAGTGAATGGCGGTAACACTCTGCTGATCGATCTGTGCCTAGCAATGCGATCTGACCCGGTGGGAGTAATCAGGGGATTAAAAGAGGTCGTGACTTGTTTTTATGGACCAGCGGTTACGTACGCCTTTCCGGATCCGCTAGTGGCGGCGTACCGCAATTCGGTGGTACACGTGAGCCTAATAAGCGTGTTGGATGGGACGGCGCCGAACTGGTGTCGACAAGAGGTGCTGCGGGCACGAATGAGCAACACGGTGCTCTTTGGTAAGGTGAAAGATCCCGATTTGGTAGAGTTTATCTTCCGGGGGCAATTGCAATGTAGAATGGGAGGAAAACGTGAAGGCCCCATTGAGACTTATCCCAAGATGGCGGACGGACAGGAAATCTTGATAATCCCCGCGTGGAAAAAGAGTTTCGATTTGGTGAAGAGGGAGCTAGAAGCAACGCTAGAGAAAGAAATCCTGCCCACCACTATTCCCGAGTTCTCGACAGTCCGGAGAATGACCTTGGGGATGAATAGCCCCCTGGTAGTCCCATCCCTGTTCGCAAGAGCCACGGTAGAAAAACAGCAGAAGGAGTTCACCGACGGCTGGGACTCTTGTTCATCGGATATACTGCAGCGGTCTACTTCCATACCTGCGATATCAAGATAAACTCGTGGACGACTCAAGTGAAGAAAAGGAGAGGTTCAATGCCCTCTAAATTCGAGGTTTGGGAAATCTTGAAAACGCTCGAGCAGGCGAACCTGGAGAACATGTCGCTAATATGGGCACATCGCACTGCAAGATGAGATGAAGTTCACCACGAGAAAATACCGGGCGCCTTACGGACTGGAGCAGGTGGAGATGAAGCAAGAAGAGAAGGAGTTGTATGCAGCAGGCTCGTTGTATGTGGCCTAGAAAGAGTATAAGAAGCAAGACCCGGCGACACCCTCATCCCTATCAGTAGGTACCCCTGGGGACAACAGAAGCGGCCCAGTAGAAAACCGATTCAGAGAGATACTTGAGAAAAGACGAGCCAAGTCAGAGGCGGAGAGCATGGATGAGACCCTCAGTGAAACAGTAGAGGAAATGGAGGTAGGCAATACACCTGAGCCGAAACCAGCCGAGGTGGATTTAACCGCTCAAGAACTGCTGCAGGACCTGATCGGAGAAAATCGGGCGGACACGGCCACGCCACCTCTAACCTCATCTCC
Organism: Symsagittifera roscoffensis; assembly: GCF_963678635.1. Taxonomy (NCBI): domain Eukaryota; kingdom Metazoa; phylum Xenacoelomorpha; order Acoela; family Convolutidae; genus Symsagittifera; species Symsagittifera roscoffensis. The sequence continues at coordinate 16,874,627 of NC_087069.1, forward strand.
TCGGAAAAATTTGGAATTACCCTTGACTGGTGAGACTTCCAACATGGGAATGATACTCTTGAGTACAGAAGAGAGCAAAAAGAACTCCTTTGAGGGAAACAAGACCATGTTTCTAGAGACTCTGGATGAGAAGGCTTGGCGGGGGTTCTTGAGTGAATTTAATCGAGAGACAAAGAGTGAGACCACATTAGATAACTTCAAGGAAGAACTGTGGAACACGGTGCTCAAGTTCGGGGAACCTGTCTTGATGGGCACCGGGCTGGATGAAAAAGCAAGGAAAGAGTTGCTGAGCAAGATGGTCAAGTTGAGAGAGACGCGAAAGAAGACCAGAGATGGCAAATGTAAAGACAACTCTACTCTGAAACAAAAAACTGACGATAAAATAATTGAAGGTGTAAGGGGGGATAAAGTTAAAGCTAGCAATATAAATAAAAGTACTTATATCCTTAAGGCTCGAGCAGGGGGAGGCAAGAGTTGGAAGGGTTGGACGGAGACAAAGAGGTCGAATCAGTAATGATAGCGGCAACGCCCCCAAGTAGAGGTGTGAAGTCTCGCAAGAGAAAGAGAGAGGTAGAGGTGAAGGCAATACGCCTGAGCCGAAACCAGCCGAAGTGGATTTAACCGCTCAAGAGTTGCTGCAGGACCTGATCGGAGAAGATCTCGAGAAGATGCCAGAAGTGTTACGCGAACTTGGTAGAACTTATTACGGGATCATTTTGAAGAAGCGATGAGGATACCCTCATCTGCGCTGCCGTTGATAGCAAATCCCTTCGTTAGGACAGCGGGACAGCGTGGAGCTAGAGACGTTAACTTCGCATGACAAGTTGAAACCGGGTGGTAAGAATCTGTAAGTTTACCAGATGCTGATGCAGCACGTCGCCAGCAATAATTCAGGCTTGAGTCTGGCAAGGAGAAAAGCTGCTACTTGTTTCTTGAGGTGAATAATGTCCGTGATGACCGACAGTACCATCCAAGCATGTCAGCAGAGAGCAATTGGAAGCAAGAAAATGGAAAGGAGAATCTCAGCGGTCATCCTGAACGTATACCAGAGTACTGGGATAGAAAGGGAGGATGGTTCCAGGCAGTCTCTAGAGGATCACAGAGAGCTAAATGAAATACGGAGATTCTATAACAAGAATTTTGAAGGGGGACATGATGTGCACCTTAACTTGGCCTCGTCTGGGGAGTACTCGAGACCCAACAAGAAGGGAGAATATCAGAACGTGTCTGGAGTGATGGGGATAGCATACAACCCCTCCTTGGACTCAGAAGCCGGAAGCGCTCACAGGAAACACGGGTGACAGAGCTACTAAAGTTTTGGACGGAAAAGATAATAGAGATAAACCCAGTGGAAAGAGAGATACCGAGCTTGGGCTTGATTCTCGAAGAGATGCCAGAAGTGATAAGTGTGCCGCGCTCAAACAAGAGAGTCGAATTGAAAATGGGTAATGGAAACGGTATGCTGGTTACGAACTTAGGAGTGGTTTGGAAGTTGCTGACACCCTCCTGGTGCCCACATCCCCACGCAAGCCTGATCGAGGAGGTCACGGAGCGAGTGAGGCTTGCACCGACAAAAGACGAAGACCTAGCAACACTAAGTATAGTGCACAAGCTGATCTTGCCTCAGATGAGGGAGTCAGGCGAAGCAACGAGCAAGCTAGGATCGGCGAAAAAGATGGAGCCGGGTAGGTGTCTTGACCTGACATGTGGAAGCGGAGAACACTCTTGTGATGGACGATCATGCGTCAGGATGCAGTCCTTTCAAAAAGAAGACCTAATCACTTGGTTTGAAGACATCACAGAAAGGGAGAAGAGTGAAGTACAGATAGTGGCTGAGTGTTATGCGAATACTACCGTGAACATAGCAACAGCTCTGGGATTCTTCTCAAGGATGTGCAGTCTGCAGTCATTGGAGAGGTTAGAGTCTGAGCACCATTTGGTGGGCGCATTGAGCCTGGAGTCATGGCCTGGGGTGTTGCAAGTAACCCAGAAACACATCAGAGGCTGGAAAGTTGGACTTGAGGCGGAGATGGGGTTTCCCATAAGTGATGCCTATGGTCTGCCATTAATTGCGAAGTCCCTAGTGGGTTCAGTGATGCCAACCTATGTGGTAGCCACTATCCACTGCACATGGCGATGGTGGAGGTATCCAGCCAGAGGGTGTTAATAGACAAAGCCTTATCGGTGCCCAAGTGCGAAAGATTGGCTGGATTGTCACATCACTCACACAGGCTATTGAGAAAGATCCGGGAACGGTGCCGAGAGAGCAGAGAGACGACTTGAGTGAAATCTGGGGGTAAGAACTTCTGGTTTTGGAAGGTGAGAACACGAGTGACCACGAGAGAGAAAATATGACAGGGAAGCCGATGAGTAGTGCTCCAAACCTGGAGGAGAACGATGCGATGCATGAGAAAATGATGGAACTAGAACATCTCATAGAAACTTCGGGAGAGCGCAATCCTCGGAGCTTCGATATCACACATGTGGTATGCCCATGCCATTGTCTGGCACAAACGGTGTGGTACCCGGATCACGCAAACCTCTGCCTAATTCGGTCGATTGGATTGGTATGGGGGCGTTCTTATTTTCTAGAGTGGCGGTATTTTGATAGTGGCTTTTAAGCTGTAACGGGTTTTTAGTCTCATGTCGCAAGTGAACCGAATTGGCCCCGACCGTTTTGAGGTAGAAAAACACAAAAGATAGTGTCCCTGACTCTTGAGCCAATTGTTATAGGACCTATTTTTCTTTAACCTCATACGTGATTTAAGTAGGCGACTGTTACAAAAAGTTTTGAGGTACTCGCCTCCCTCTAGCGAGCGTACCCAAACCCTACCAGGTTATCACAAAAAAGTGTCCTACACAGGTTAAAAACTTCTGTCAGATTTAAGTAGATAACTTACTCACCTAAGTCCTGCATAAATTAATAACATAAAATAAAAATTTTCCTTGCAATTCAAAAATTGAAACAATTCCTAGCAATCAAAATCTAGTCTGAACAGACATCAACAAAACAAAATAGTTAAAAGTTGCAATAACCAATCTTGGTTGATTCGTTTAAACTTTAACGCACTACAACAATTAAGTTATCAGTTATCTCACCTTCTACTTCATGTCTTGTCTTCAATTCTTTTTCCATCTTTTCTTGCTCTTGCTCACCCCTCTAGCTGTCTTCCAGGACTTTCTGCAGCATGTTCACAGAGTTGCGGGCCGTACTCCAGCTTTCTTGCTCTAGCAACTTCTGCTAAAAACAGGGCAGTAGATCCACGTTCATCCTCTGTTCTCGATTCCTACAGAAGCTATTGTGCAAGCATAGGCTAACATTCCGTTCCTGGTCAGCTTGTGAGACCTCTTTTTTCTCGTTCTCCGTGGTACAAGACATTCCAGCTACTCATTTTACCGCTGTAGTCACGGCGCCCCTATGCGTAACGTATGCTCTCTTCTAGGTAACGGGTCTTTTATTTAGCTGGAAAGTTTGATAAGCTTCCGTGTTTCGGAACTTATGACGCTTCGCGCGTACTTAAACCCAATCCGTCATCACCGCACGGAACCAAGGCATCAATCTTTGTCTTGCCCATATCCTCTCGATCGATTTAGGTATTCTCAGAACTTTGCAGGTAGCTTTCAACAAATCCAGTTCCTCATTGAGACTCACTTTGCTCAGTTGCTCAGGAGTTGGCACGGCCTGCATTGGCTTCAAGCCATCTCACCGCTAACATGGCATTGACCACCAATATCGACACATTCTGGTCTTGAACAGACAATCCCATGGAGAATAACTCTCCAGCATCCCAAACCAACACTAGTTTCGCTCTCTTGGGGTACTAAAACGTTTGCATCAGGCAGTGACTTGGATACTCCCCATGAGTCAGCAGGATGCTCCTCCAGGTTCGATAACCCGATGGTATCAGCAGGGGCTCTTTTTCCATCATCATCTGATGCGTTTCACCCTTCTCATCTATGGTAGGGAAAACTTTCGAAATCGTCCCACTTGCTTTCTTTTTCTGAAACTCAGTGATGTTTTCGTCGACCAATTTCACAAAATCTTCTCCCACTGTCTTTTCTAGTTCATCCCAAGACCTTTCCGGGACTACCCGAAGGATCCTCGTCAGTAGCTCATGAGATTTCTCAGACGTTCGTGACAATCGTACGCACTTAGACACCGAAAAGAGCTACTCAATCAACCGATGCTGCGTTCTAGCATCCACAGACACCAAGTGCATCGGCTATTTGTTGTTGCAGTATGGATCTGCACTGGATTCCACTAGGTATTTCGAGCACGCTAACTTGTGATATCCCTCACTAAACTTCAGGTTCATTTCCTTCGCAAGAGCCTCTTGCCACCTTCCAATTTTCTGCTCAGTCTTCAATGACCCCGGAAACACTTCCACGCTCAGGGCGTTCACCATTTCATTTGCCCTCTTGAGACGTTCCAGCGATTCTACGGAGCTTGTCATTATAAAGAATCGCAAGACAGTTACTAGATTCACCAACTAATTCTCCAGTCAGCAACTAATTCTTTCTCACTCTTGTCCGACTTGCTTAGCCTCCCGAACAACCTCGCTAACTGGCAAGGTTGTTCAGCAAAAGTCTCCAAGCAGTGACCCACTCGACACACGTGCCCTACCAGTCCACAACTGGCGGACACGCAGGTGCCTGTTTTCATCCAATCACTCGGGAGATTTCACTCTGATGACCCCGTTGGTGACTTCTCCCTTGGCTTCTCCCGATCCAAGGTTAACAACTGGTGAATCACTGCTAAGTCTTGCAGGCTCTCATCTTCGTCCTCTCCTAGCTCAACATCAGCGGTGAGATCCCATATCAGACTCGTGTTCGCATTTGGGCATCACGAAGGTTTCATGAGTTCTCACATTGTCACTAGGCTGGTCTTCAGTGGACCGTCCCACAAACCCCACTCAAAACTTACCTGCCCTTCCAACTTGGGAACAACTCGTTTATCCAGAATTGCTCCCAACTGCAGCTGTTTAGACGTTATTATCACCAAATCCCGCACTCTCTCCACCTAAAAATTGAGGATCATAGCTTCCTCTTTGACGCTTGCTCAAAGTCGAAGTTGAGTCCCTCGCTTCCTCGTTGGTTGGATTCCCGGCACTCCTGGCACATACTGGAAGGATCTCTGCTTCCCTAACGTCGCACACTCTTGCAGACTCCGAACACTTTCCAGCAATTCTTTAAAGACTGTCATTTTTTATTGAAGCACAACCTGACCTCCTCCCCCCTCCGGTATCTATCAAGGTCGTTTACCTCCTTTCCCCGGGATTCGCAGTGGCATGTCCTGGTAGAGTTCCAACAAGGCTCGTAACAAGATTTCTTCACGCTTCGTTGCCCTCTGCCTGATAGCCTTTACGCATTCCTCGAACAGTAGAGTTGGGATACGACCCACCACGAAATTCTCCAAGCAAAGCGCATCTTTCCGTTTAGCCCATGCTTTCGCGGAGTCGTCTTTGGCGATCAGTACTATCAGAGCTCCTATCAATTTGAATTGTCCCTCCTTGGCCTTGGTCTCGGTGTTGGCTTCATACTCCTGTCTTCTTATCCCAATGAGAAACCACACAAGCCTCACTTGTAGATCTGTCCTGACACATGGGTTAGCGATGTACACCATTACTGACGGAGGTGTGCGCATTGTCTCACCGAACTATTTCTGGAGGGCCATCCTCCAGGAAATTTTATTCAGCAGCTCGAAACCATCTTCATTCGCTTCCGACGACTTCACGGTACCAAATTTTTTTCTCGTCAGGTTTGAACCCGTCATCAAATCCTCCAATTATTCCTGCATGGCTTGCGTGTCATGCAATGCCATCAGATGTCCTCTCGTGGAATTTCTTGCTTTCAACATTTCCACATAGCCACCATCAGGATTGCCCATGTGGACCGATTCGGGCACAGTGATACGGCTGTACTAGACCACGTCAAGCTGCTCCTGCAATTTTATCTTTGCCATGTTCGTCCGGGACGGCTTGTAGTCTTCCAATTCACGGGATCCACATTGCCTGATGAACTCCGTCTCCAGTCTGGTGTCAGCTAAGGACCATTCATTTTTCCTTACTTTCGAAACATCGGTGGCACCTGCTTTTTCTTTTCCCTGCCGCTGTGCGTGGCACCATCCCCTTGTCCACTGTAGCAGCTTTCGGTTTCACAACTTTAAGTTTGGCCATTTTGTCGTTTACTCTGTTCCTCAGTTTTCTCACCATAGATTTATACTTCCTACCTTTCTTGGCTCCTTTAACAGGCTGATCTCGCACAACCGGACTATCCTCGGCGCTTTCCTCCCTAACTGACTCTGTCAGACCGTCGGATTCAGTGTACTCCATCATTTTTTCATCACTACTTGCATGATGGGCTGATTCAACCCCAATCTATTCACGGACTGAGTAAAAACTAAACGCGTCCACACTTCATCAGTCTTCCTTTCCAGCTCGCACTGGTATCGTTCCCATTCTTCTTCCGGCAACGTGCTCAGGAACGCCACCCTCATCAATTCATCCATCCTCCTCCTTCGAAGAAATTCACAGAGCAGCTTGGACACGCCTCTACTCTGGTGTGCCTCGATCAAGGACCTAGGCTGGGGGCACCTTGGTTGGTGACATAAATGATTATGGCGTCATCAACCATAGTGTCTCAATTGTCCCACCATCTTCCGCTTCATTAAAGTCATAATCCAGGAGATTTCTCTCCAGGGCACCTACGTCAAATTCACTCACTTGTCGCCTTTACCCTTCATAGGATCGCCCTCTCCCTGATTCTCTTTGTTGGCGTCTTCCTTTCTTCGTTCATCTGCTGGCTTGGGTCCCGGCCCAGAGGTGCCTTGGAGCATGTCAACTCCTGAATCTGGCCGAGCCGGTATCATATAGTCAACCGCCTGGTAAAACACCTCGTCCTTTATGACAACTTCCACAGGTTCCTCACCATGCGGCGCCACTTCCTCTTTTGTCAGATAAATGCCTTACCTTGACTTACCTGCATCACCACCGTCTCTCGCCTGGGCCACTTCAATCTAGACTTATCGTCGGTTGGTGTACACACTTCGTTCCAGTGACCTGCAGACACCTCGGTCTTTCTCGATGGTATAGCTTTAATCTTTTTTCTGCTCCACATATCCGGGAAAGTCAAGTCAAAACTATGCAGGGCTGCAGCGTTCCAACTGATGAAGCGCGGCTCCATTCCCTCACTCCTATTCCAAATTCTCTCCTCAACATCCTGCGCGGCTCCAATCCTCGGTGCAAAAGCAGAACTGGTCACTCCCGACAATACGCGGATTGAGGGAGCACTTATCTGGTAGTGGACTTGAACCCGCCAACCACGTCTTCTGATCGGTCGTCGATTCCAGAGTTTAGGATTGAACTGGACGTTCGAAAGGTTTAACCACCCATCCGACATTTAAAGCTGTTTTTCAAATCCAATAGTACCCAGCCAGGTTCCGCTATCCTTCCGAACAGCCTATCCTCGCTCGCAGTCTTCTCAGTTCCCGCTGTTCCACTCAATTCAGCACGGAACAATCCTCTTGTGATACAAGGTTTACGTACAGGACCGAGTGTCTGTCGCCCTCACCTGAACGTTTAGAAACACGTGCGTCAACGCAGGCTCGTAGATCACTGTGACAAACTCTCTCAGACCGAAGATCAGAGTTAGCGGATCGACCCGCAATCATAAGAGCCAAATCAGTTAACAGGGGCATGTCGCCACACTTTTTCAGCTTTTTTTCGTCGGAGACAGGATAATTTTCCGCGGTTAGGCTCCTATTTTGCTGCAGTAGGTACTGAAGGAGCAGAATCCTCCAATCCTGCAATTTTCGACAGGAGGCCGTCTCCATCTGGACGTCAAACGCTCTCCTCTATCCTTGCAAGTGTTCGAGTTATCTCAGCAAAACAAACAGATCTACCAAACGAGAATAAGTCATCATTATCAATGTAAGGAGGCTATCCAATCGGAGGCCAGCCAGCTCCTGAGTGAAGAGCTCCACAGGTCCCTTATCAAAGCTCTCATGTCGAAAGGCTACGTATAGTGCCAGCACAAGGCCAATGGATAACTTCCTGATGTCTCTCACGAAGTTGGCTATTAGGTGTCTCGAGGCCCTGGGATAGCAGCTGCTCATGAAAACGTGTGACCACCCCACGCCCATTCCCGCGATGATTGCATCGGACCTCTCGTATTTGGCTATCGTTGCCAGCACGTCCGCCTGACACCGGTCCAAGGATATCGTGTTTTTCTCCTACGTCAGCTGTAACATAGATGCGCATGCCTCCTCCTTTGCGTCTAGGATCCTCTTCAGGTAATGGGGAATCTCCTCCACCACCTCTGGGGCATTATCGAAGGCGTCTTGTCCCAATGTATATAAACGTGGTGACAGATAAAACCAAGGGTTTGAGTGAGGCTTTGTCCTCAAGGCCAAAGCCCTAAGGTCTTCTTCCGTGGAGATAGAATTCCTTCTCACCAAGCTCCCCCTTTCGTCCCTCACAAAATCTGTCTGCCAAAACCATAGGTTGTTTGCTAGTCGGTGCACTATTTCGTGCTCGTCACACACTCCTGGCCTCATTTACAAAAGTCGGCCAAAAGTGGAAAGTTCTAGTCCCAACCCCTCATCCAACACGACACGCGTCGTGCTGTAATCCTTAAATCCTTGGATCGCGCTCGAGATTTCCGACCATATAGCAAAGGGGTAGTAACGCGTTCTGTTCGAAAGGGGTAGTAAAGGTTGGGATCTACTAGTCGGTTTGGTGCTGGTATCATCAAGTCAAATCGTCCTTCCGCTAACAAGACGACCATCGCATATACAAACTGCAGGGGTTCGGGCAGCAAGGCATAGCCGGGAGATAGAACGAAGATCACTTTGACCATTTACCACGCGAAACATTTTCGTATTGATTTCTCAGCTTCCAACATGGCGAAGTGTCATGATCACCTACCTAATAACCTCTGAGCTTGGGGTCAATCCGTCGATGAGAGCATTCAACCGTCCCCTACTCTGCAAGTGGTCTTTTGATCCAGCTATTATTACCACCTCTGGGTCCACGTTCACCACTCTCTGCACACGTATCGCTATTCCCACCGCTTGACCCCAATCTAAGTTGGGGGCTGTGAGGAAGATCAATTCCGACCAGATGAGCGAGCGGGAAGTTTACAGGTAGTTGGAGCTCAAGATTCTCCTCAGCTTTAGTTTCAGAGGGTCATAGGCCGCAAACAGGCTGCCCCTTTTGGTGAATCCAGGTGCGCATATATCTTCTCATCACCCTTCACTGAGCTTACCCGATGGTAATCGCTAGAATACTCGCCCCCGGACTGTCCCAGGGGCTTAGCAAGCTGCCTGTACATTTTATAATGTTTGTTGTTGGGCTTGTTCTCCACTAGAAATTTCTCTTTACGGATTGTTGTGGCTCATTCTTTCTCCTGATGATGGACGTCCGTCAATGATCTTTTGTTTAGTGGTCCCATGATGTTAACTCTGAGCAAACCCTCCAGATCTGGATTGCAGAACTGAATTGTTCCTCCTCAGCTAAGAGTCAATCTACGCCTGCTATTCGGTACAACCCGAATACTGTTGAACCGTGCCCATTGAGCATTTTCTTCGCGTCTACATGGCACGACAACGATTTCATGTTCAACTTGATCGCCGTGTCCGCCTTGCATCGTCCCTACGGGCTGGGGTCTGGTCTATTCCACAATAACTCACTGATTGAGAGTTCGTTTGAATCGTTGGTGCCCTTGCAGGTTGGTTTGCAGTACTCTCTTCTATCTTCGTTTGGAACGCGTCACTTATCCAATGTTTGCCCTGTTGGGTATTAAAGTGTACACCATCTTTCGTTAAGGCACTGCGACGTCCATCAACCGGAGTTCGCTTAGTTTATCTGCTATCAGGTTCCTGGCCATTATATTCCACCGAGTCATGTTCTCAATCATGAAGTCGGCTATCGGTGAGCCGGCGTCTAGATTCAGAGGGATTGTACACAAGGCCACAAGCCTTGTTCTATACTTCTCCTTCAACTCGATGAGGAGACATATCATTATTGACTCCCACTTTGCCTCGGGAGTGACGGGGTTTCTGGAAACGTCATTTGTCCCTATCATCAAGGTAAGTATGTCCATCCAATCATCGTTCTACAGCTCCATCATCTTGATGACTTGAGCCACTGAAGCTCCGCCAAAGGAGATTACAGTGGTCTGTCCCACTACGAAGATCTCTTCGAAATCCCTCACTAGGCTGTCTCCTATGATCAAGTTTTGGCTACCATTCGTTGGTAGATCGTCGCCGGGTTCCAGGTCATGCCGTTGAAACCGGCCCTTGGGTGTTCTGCGGCAACTTCAACGAAGGACGAAGGTTCTTCAGGTGTTGAGATCCTTTCGGATGGTTACACTTTGGCTCCAGTCGGTTCTATGGGATCTGTTATCCTGTCTCTCCCGATGGGTGACTGGCCTGCACGCTGGGAAAGAACGATTCTACCCAAGCTTTTGTCCCGTGCTCGATGTATCTCTTGCATCGTAGCTTTGGCCTCCTGCTCGAATATCTCCTGAAACTGAGGCGCTAGGCAATTTTCTGAGGGGTCAGGTATCGTGTTTCTTGCGTTTGAAGGCGAGCTCATTCGTTGCGGAGCTGCCAACTCACTCGGCCTGTAAAGCTCCTGAGGCTTAGCCTTCGTGGCCGTGTCGGGGTTCATCATGGCCAGGACATCTGGCGACAATTTGCTCACTCTCGCATTATAGACCTCCTTCATGTGTCATATCTCTTCCTCCTTGAAAGCGATTTGCAGCTGGTCATATTTTCTCTTCCACTCATCACGTTCCTTCGCTTTCTTTTTGAATTCGTTGAGCTTTTTACGCACAACTCTTGCCAGTCCTTGTCTCTCTTTTCGAGAGTTCTCGCTGGTTTCTGCTGTCTGTATTTCGATCTCGTTCATTATCCTATTCTTCGATTTTCAACGGATTTCCAGAAAGAGCTGAAGTAAAAAAACAATTGACGGTAGAATATCACGTCTCTCAGCTCGCGATGTATGAATTGTTGTAAAATTCTAGAGTTTTATACATCAAACTTTTTGTTTATGATATGAATCTTTTCTGCGACATGTATATGTAAATATTCTCGTTTTCTGATGCATCCGATTTTGAACCAATCAGAAACATTTATTTTTCTGCATGAGTTTGATTTATTGGTCTCGGGCATCCGAACACGGCAAAATAAACAATCGAAAAAATCAGGTTCTGTTCTTCCCCCCCCCCGAATTAGGAAAATGCTAAAACTATCGGTTTACTAGGGGCGGGGTGAAAAATCAGTTTAAATTGATCCAAAACCAATTTTTTCAGCGCGGGCTGGTTCAAAAACTTCAGTGTGCTGAAGAAAACTCTGAGTGACATCTTAGTTTCACTGGTTGTTTCTAAATCGAGGTCACCGATGCACTTGCCATCGAAATTTTCCATAAACTTGCAGAAAAGTGTGCAATCCTCTAAAACTTGTCTGAGTAGCTTGCAACAAATGCTCTATTGTTGGAAAACACTTTTTTTAAGGTCAGATAAAAAGACTATTGTAGAAGGATAATACACCGGTATCAGTAGAAAACAATGAAGAAATTTTTTTTTAATTGTCACCGAGAATTATCTGACTATTTAGTATGTTTTTTTTCTACTAATATCCCATGGATGATGGCCCAAGAGCTGGCATCATAATTTTTTATACGGTTTTCTCATAAAAGCTTGAGAAAATGCCTCATTATTAGCTGTGGGAAATTGGCTCAAATCGGGTGGGGTGGATGCATTTGTTAAAATTGCTCTATGATAATTATTTTATCTGAAATACCGGTAACAGTTTTGCCTTTGTTGACAGTACAAGCTTAAAAGATCTTACCGGTGCTAAAAGATGTTACCAGTGTTGTCCTTCAAGCCTTATTTCTATTATTACATTAGTTTTCAATTTCATGATTGACCTCCAAGTGCGCTCCGATTCTCAGAAACTTTTTTTCCCGTTGATTTAAATTTTTTAATGACTAGCAAGAATTCCAGGTACAGTTTAACAGAAATAAAAGTGAGATTTGGGTCAAAGAAAAAATATGAAAACTGTTTTTACAAATGCGCAAAAAGTGACTTTTTATGTACAAATTTCATATGTACTGGAGACATCGGCTGTTGTGAAACATATTCTTTTAATGATTGGATACCAATAGGATTATTTTCATGATTGGATACCAATAGTTAGTCAAAATGAATCTCCAGGGTTAAGATTTGGGACAACTACCCTCCTCGGCATAACCAGCTTGAAACAAAAAAATGAATTTTTTTGTCTGAAAAGAAATTGTTTAAGGTTGATGGAAAAAAAATGTTTTAATTATTTAGAAATTAGCATAACAGAAAAAAAGTTAAACTTAAAGTCAACCAGTCAAAATAAGACAAACTTAAATGATTACCCTCAAATTTACCTGATGTCAAGGTTTTTTTTGAAAAAGCTCGAAATAAAACTTTTTATAGCCAGCTCTGAGCTCAGCTATTTTCTATGAAGTTATCGTTAGTTGAATTCGAAGACTCACAAGTTTAATCTAGGTCGAACAATTCCATTTAGCACCATGTATAAAAAGTTTTCTTAAGGCGTATGTTTTCAAAACACAATCGAGCTTAATATTTTGCCACACTGAGCAAATCAATTTCCTCGTTTAAATTGTTTTACGTCACTGAACCGTTTTCTACAATCTTTCATTCAAAAAATTAATTAAATCCAATTTTTGGGTTTTAGGGTAGCTTAAATTGTTAGCTCCCCGCACCGAAGTTTCATGGATTAAAATCGATTATAATTGAAAGTTGTGGAAAAAAATGTTGTCTGTATCATTGATTCTCATGGCAAACTTTGACAACATACTAAGTTTTTTTTTCATCGATTATTTTCGAAAAGTAAAAAACCATTAAAATCCATTCTAGTTGATTATCAGCCATTTTTATTTTCAATAAAATAGATAATTTTTTATACATAAAATGCATGAAAATGGATTAAATTATGTAGCTAATTACACTACTTCTTGCAATTTTTTGCAGAACTCGAAGTAACACGCTCATCCAGGGACGGTCAAAATATAGTAATTTTGAAGATACCAATATCTAGTAAATTTCCAAGAAGCGCTCAGAAACGGCCTTTTTAACCAGTTTTTTCTCGAAATTTCCAGTCGTCCCTCACATGTACCCCCACGTCGTATCTCGCACCCTCCCCCCCCCCCCCCCCC